>NC_040027.1:6147269-6447269 GCF_000972845.2 Larimichthys crocea | reverse complement strand
TCATGGGGAGTGGCTAAGTGCCAGCGGGGTACTGTGCACAAACATGCTCACAGGATATTTAAAGTTCCAAATTTGCCTCACCTGCATGTTGTCCATTATTTTCTTAATTTATCTGAACTTTTATCTGAACTCTTTACTTAATTTACCTAATGAGTCATGTTTGGTCATATGTGGATTGTGGTTTTACTCTTCACTCTATGCATCATTCAAAAGAAGAACCAAGCATTCAGACTTAAATTTTATATTTGAGACTGAACAGAGCCATCACAGCATCTGGAAATGTGTTGATCATGTAACTCGCATCGCAGCACTAGTAGCTTCTTTAGGTATGTTAGATTTCAGTTTGGTGGTACATCAATCGAAGAGCTCTTCGGCTTTGGACTCATCTGTTTGAAAAGGAACTCAGACATTCAACAGGCCTGATATCTAAGGCACAGAGGGCGACTGGAGGACGGAACAAGCTGCCAGAGGTGGGCCGGTTTCCATGGCACCTGAGAGAAAGACTTCTCTACTCCAGGCCCCGGGTCACACCATGTGATGAGGTTGTGAAGATAAATCCTCCCTTTCATCCTGCACGCCTTTTGGCAGCATTAATAGAACGGATTCATTCACATAACCCTCTCTTTGATTCTAATATGTCTGGACTGAGAAATGGATGCATGGTACATCCATGTCTGCTCTGTTTGTATGTACAGCAATGCATGATGGAAAGAGAGCTGGAAGAAGCATGAGGTGAATCTTTAGCTACAGCATTACCTGTGCTTTTTATGTAAATTAAAAAAGTGTGATATAGAGATGCAAAAATTAGCCCTTGCCTAACAATTTCTGTGGAGTCGTGGAAGAGACAGTCAGATCTTCCATTAAGTCTTTTAAGGATGCAGATGACAAAAGGTCTGATGGCTTTATATGATAAAATAAAATGTTCAGTCATTACAGCTGAGTGGAAAATCGAGTCATTCTAAGCTGCCATGTGCGAGTGAGCACCACACGAAGATCCATGGCACGAGCTGGTTTTGAACAGAGTGAGCACCAGTGGAGTACATTCGGGAGGAGGTCTGAATGGATCAATACATCACAGAACAAAGGGGAACTGTGCTTCAGCAGGGACCCCAGAACAAGACAGGCCCATTGCTCAACCACTGTCACAGCAGTGTATCACAGGCATCTCACATGCATCTCACAGAACAAGGATGAAGACAGATGTGAGGATGGGTGGATAAACTGTGGAAACTTGGGACACAACCAGCAGATAGACAGATAAACTACTCCTGTGACTAACAGAGCTCTGGCTAACACACATACAGACAGTTTTCACTTTCAGAGATCCAGGACCTTTTAGCTTGGAGGTGTGGGGAGGCAGCAAGCTTCCAACACAACATGCAGTCATGGTAACCCAAGATTTAGTGAAACTCTTGTGAGATTTGTACCTGTTGTTTCTGCTTCAAAATATTACTGAGTTTGAACATCTGCAATCATATGAGGAGAAAACCAAGAGCAAACAACAAGAAAAAAGTTGTCAGTAAAACTGGTAGGTTTGAAGCCTTCAGGAAGTCAGATGAGGTACTATAAATAGCACCAAAATCAAATAGTGTGGTGATTGTGGTGGATGACTGGATCATATGCAGGATCTTTCACCCAAAAACCTGGAATTCACAGCCTGTATGTACGGAAGCCCTAAGCGGTCACACATTCATACATTTTATTTTCGTAGTTTTCTCGTGATAACGAGTTTATGCCATTTGTTTTCATGGTCTCGAGTTATTTATGTCATGGTCTCGAAATAACAAATGTTATCCCAAGATAACGGGACCATTTTCTCACGATCTAACAAAACTTTGTTTTCCTAAGATAATGCCATAATTAGTTCAAGAAAACAAAAGGATGGTCTAGTGTATTAAATCATTGTTGCATTGTTGTTCACTTTTAGACTAAGCTGACTTTTTACTTTCAGTGTTCAGTCATACTTGTAAGGTCTAAGCACCAAAACTACTCAATTAGGTTCAGGGAAAGATCACGTTTGGTTTTAAAGTGGCAATGATTTTCTGTCAGAAAAACTTCTCACATGCAGAAACAACGGTGCAAATCTCAGTTTTGCAAATCCTAGCCCCGACTGGAATATGCACTTTGGTAAATGTGTTTGTCTTCTTTACATGTCGTGCCTTTTTAACTTGCTCATGAATGTTAGTCACTGTGATGCTGTCAGTAATCAGTGGAGACACTACAAAATCAGTCCGGTACAGAAACCCCCCATAAAATGTATACATTAAACAAATTAAATATAAAATGTTAATTAGTATGTTTCAGTGGTGTATTAGTTACCCTCGGACAGGGCTAGGCTAGTTGTTGTCCCCTGTTTACAGTCTTTGTGCTAAGCTCACCGACTGCTGGCAGTGGCTTAGGACGTACCATACAGACCTGAGGGTGGTATTGATCTTCTTGTCTAACTGTCTGCGAGCAGGAAAATAACTCCACTGTCCGTAACGTAATGTAATTGAACCTTTTCAAGTGGCATACACTGGTTTTATCTGTGATCAGATCATAATTTGCTAATAAGCAAAATAAGAGAATCCATAGTTTGTTTGGATTGACTTTACTTCATATTAGAGCTAATAGTTCTGAACCAATTCTGTGACTACATGATGAATGTTTGTCTGGTTAAGGACTGGGGTTTTCACATGCTGACAGACATTCAGACATCTCCGTTGAATTTAAGACCTTGAAGTGACTTAAACTGTGTAATTAGAAATGCAGTGCAGTGACTCACACATTTTTAAAATGAACTATCTCAGATCACAATGAATGACCGAAACAGAATTCGTCTTTTCAGAGCAAGACATTAGGTTGTGCCTGATCAGGGCTTTTCCACCTGACCAATCCTTAATGTGATAGATACAATGTCAACCCATCACATAAAGGTTACTGACAGTCTAGTTACCCTTCACACACCAGTAGCCCACAGCATGCCCTTTCTCTCATTCATTGTAAGACATCTCTCTTCTTCTTCTTCTTTTTGAGCTACCTGTCATATTTCTTACAATATTGTTTACCTCTCATGTCAGCAGGTCTGGCATGTTTTCACAATACCTTATACTCTAACCAGTCAGGTATTATAACAAGGAAAAGATCTCTTAACTCAACTTTGACGACACCTCTCTTTTCGTTTAAATCCAACCTGTTTAATGTTTGTGCGCTGGTGGGCTGCCGGAGACTTAAATGAAGCTATAATCAAACCCCAAGATAAATTAAGAGGCAAGCGTTGACTCAGCGTTTTGTTGCCCTAGCGATCCATTGACCCTGAGGGCCGGCAGCGAGAAAATTGAGAAATGCTCGTTTTAATGCCTATCCAATATATACGGCATCTACCTCGAGATGGGGCTGTGCAATCAACCACTAATCCATTAGACAGAGATGTTTTTCAAAGATTGACGCGTTATTGTGCTGCTGTCTGCACTGGCTCACGTTCAAGGTTAACCTTTTAGAGACGCCTGATTGTTGCTAGAAGGTTAAACAACACATTAACATGCATTAAAATATTAAATTATGGCTCCATTTACTATATGAGAGAAAAACAACAACATAAAAAAGGCTTTTAAAATTATGAAGGCAATTGATAAAGTGGGTGGCTAGCACAGGCGTTTACTCTGGGGGGGAAAACAAGGGTTGTGGAAGTGAGATGGTTTTCAAATGGGTAGACCGGGTGCAGTTCTGGCAGAATGAGGGCTTCTTTTATTGTCGGGTTAATGAACTGATGGTGAGGTCAAGTATTGAAGCTTTTGCAATTAAGGTGACTTTTCCCAAAAGAGGTGGTCAATACAAAAACAAATGGAAATAGCCACCTCTCCCGCTGACATTTCATTCCAATGTTTGGAGCAGTGTGAGCCGCAATGGACGCTCACAGAAATAGCTACAGTGTGCGGTGGTTCCATATGTGCTACATCTGTCTTCCAGCAAGAGTCAACCCACACTGCAGGAGGCCGGAGAAAAGCCCTTCTCTGTTACAGTATATTGACAGTGGGAGGACTCTGAATAAGTGATGCCCCCTGTCTGCCTGAGTGAAATACAACCTCTACCTTGTTCCAGAGGATAAGCAATTAACTAATCTGAGCGCTACAGTGAAGCTCCAGTGGCAGCACGCGCTCTTTCCCTATCTCGTCCATTTAAGTAATTCAAGGATTGGAGTGGCTGTCTCATTTTAAACATAATAAGGGAGCAATCCCATCATGCACATCTTCACCCTTGCTGTCCCATCTCATACTGCCTCCCGTCAAACGTCTCTGACTGACAGCGTCCCCTTTTTAAGGGTCCCACAGCACACCAAGTTCAATTCACTTTGTGCAGTGCCAACAGTGGCCAGGGTCCGGATGCACATATCCGAGAGAGATTTGCAGCGAGCTTATAGAGAGGGATGGAACAAGAGAAGGAGAGATGATGAAGAAGAAGGAGAAAGGACAGACAGTAAAGGAAGGAGAAAGAAGAGGGAGAGTGAGAGAGAGAGAGGAGACCCTGTCACTTGGAATCACCATCACGGAGCAGGTGAAGAGAGATAAATGTCAAAGGACTCTCAGCGAAATAAAACAACAACTCGCCTGCACTCATCCAGGCAAGCACAAGTCAGCCACAGTTCGTGAGTCTGCTGGCCTCTGGTCTAAACAGACACACCAGAGGAAAAAATCCATAAATCAGAATGCAAAGACGGACTGAACATAGAGGGCAAAGGGCGCGACTAATATGGACTTATTTAACAGATGCAGTCCAAAAGCTTAACCTTAATTAATGTCTAAGTGTATGTGAATGATTAGAATATTGTGAATATCTCAGGATTTTAATTTTCTGTTTTGTGAAAGTTTTTTTTTAATAAGTACCTGGAGAGGACACCTAAAAGTGCAGGGAAGGCTCAAAAAATTTGGTCTAGGTCCCATGTGTGTGGAGAGTGTCACAGCTGCAGTGTGACAGGTCCTCCTGCAGGCCCTATTCTCAAACACAAACACTCAGAGGCTGCTTTTATTAATACTCACCCCCTTTCCAAAAAAAAAGAAGAAGAAGAAAAATAACAGAGAATGGAAGCCAGGGCTCTGGAGCCAAGTAGCTGTTGCTGGAATTTTTCTGGCCTAATTTGCATTAATAAAGAGGCTGTTCCTTGTCGGAATGTGTTTTATCCAGCTCAAAAAATCCCTGGGCGATCCCTCTCCGTAGAGCACTGGGAGAATCCGACTGTCAGAGCCGACAAGACAAATGAATCCTGGTGTCAGCGCCGAGTGGCTCCGCGTTGACAGATTGAGAAGAACTGTCCCTCTGTCGACAGGCATGCTTCATTTTCAAATTAATAAATCTGAATAAAATATTTTACCCTTCATTATGAGTGCTGCCGCTGTGACAGCTTTGCTGAACAGGGCTGGGATGGGGATCTGGGAGTGGGGGGGTGGGGTGGGGGGTGTACTGGGGAGGGGGGAGTTGCTGCCAGTGAAAACAGCTTGCACCAAATCCACCTGGGCTTATGCTGTGTATTTATAATGTTTGCATGTGTGTGTGTGTGTGTGTGTGTGTGTGTGATGTGAAGGTTTGTGTGTGTGTGTGTGTGTGTGTGTGTGTGTGTGTGTGTGTGTGCGTGTCTTTATGATGTGAAGGTTTGTGTGTGTGTGTGTGTGTGTCTTTATGATGTGAAGGTTTGTGTGTGTGTCTTTATGATGTGAAGGTTTGTGTGTGTGTTTTTGTTTGCGGCTTGTTTTCTTTATGCACATGAACATTTTATGCCTTTTTTCCCATTGATCCTCAACTCACACATTTTCCGCTCAGCGCGCTCCTCGGCCCCCCTCCCAATTCTACCAAAGAGGATGGGACAAACAAAAATAACTAGCACCGCTGCGGTACAGTAGTGATAGATTCCTCACATATTCTCCCCTCACACCTGTACAGCCATATGGAGACACGTCAACATGGCAAAAAATAACTTTCCAACGAGACCGCTGAGCATGATGTAAATGCTGAATGTAGCTCCTGGCTAATAGCTTGTTTTGTTTTTTGTTTTTTTCAGTTCAAATGTGAACTACATGTGACTCGATTTTAACGACTTACATACAACAATTCTCCCTTCGTTCTCTGCAGCACAGCTGGTCATGTGTGTGTGTGTCACGCGCGGTAAAGTAAATGAGGATTGATCAAAAAGTCAAGTGTTTAGTGCTGAATGAACAGACGAGTCTCCTGGCAAAACTGTGTGCCGGGTATAAGTAGATGTTGAGTGACAGATTGATGGGGTGAAAGACATAATTGCTTGAGATAAAAAGGAGTGGAAAGAGTGGGATGTATAAATATAACACATAGGGCTCATAATCCTGCAATATTACCCCTCCAGGGCGAGAGAAGAAGGCATAAAGGAGCATGGTGGGTTGTATCCAGTCAGTCATTCTGGATGCTAAATTAATATGCAACAGCAAACACTAATATGCCCTTTGAGGGGGCCCGGCATATTGTGCAAGACTTTAAGCTTGTGAAGTTGCCTGAAGGCAAATTCCTATGAATAACATAAAATACAATATCATGCTCTGTAAATTGTGGAATTTTTATGGTGCCGTGTATCCTGTCAGTTGCCTCTCACTCTCTTGAGCTGCCTATTTTTGTACAAATTTAAATTAAATGCTCATAATTTAGTCAAAAACCCTGACTGCAAGAAGTCAAATAATCAGTACATTGTCAGCTGATGCAAATTCAGTTGATTCATAATCTTTATAGTATGATAATGTAGTAAAGCGGTGCTCATAGTGATCTGTTCAATGTCAGCGTGTTTCTCATCTTACACTTTGATTTCTGGGAAACCGTGTACACAAAAGCTACACAGGAAGGTATCCCATTTCCTCTAATCAGCATACCAAAAAACAAGGGTGCTATCCAGCCAATTAATTTACACCAGCCGACGTGTGTAATGATGACAAGCGGCACAAAGGACTCCGTGTTCCTCCTTCTGTAGGCCTTCAATATTTAAAGAAGAGTGCTTGTTTTTTGGCAAGGTTACGGCGACGCGTGTCAGTTAAACTTCTTAGGCGTCAGCCTTCCCTGTGAACATCACATCATCAAAGATGACATTTCATCAACTAACTCAATAAATAATAGAACACAGTGCCTGCCATTTGAACCTTGGGTGACAGCATCTGAGGAAATTGTCACCCTCTAATTTGTTTTCTTATGTCTTCTGTCACCTTTTATTAGACTTATCACCTGTACAGTAAGTCTGTGCATACTATAAAACCCAGGCTGTGTATACATTTAATCCAGTATATCTGTAAAGACTGAGAAAGAAGCATCTCTCCTTTAAAATAACTACAGTAATATTTAAAAGGCATCCATAGAGCCTGACTTGATTTGACATCCCTGTTTTGACCATAGATAGATAGAAATCAAGTAAACAGAGCGGACAGGGAGTGACAGCGCTGTATTTGTGATCTCTTTCCAGTGGATGGGGATTGTTAGGGAGGGGAGCGGGAGAAATGTGCCAGCCCTAATGTCTTATGGCAACTCATGCTCAGCTGATAAGACAATATTTCGTGTAGGGTCAGTGCCAATAAGGAGCCTTTTCAACACCACAGAGATGAATAGGGCCTGACTGCCATGATCAAAATGCCAGCTACACGCACGCATGCATGCACACACACACACACAGAGAGAGAGAGAGAGAGTCCTGAGAATGTAAAACACGTGGGAGGGACAAAGAACAGCAGTTACTGGTGATAAAACATGCTATCACACACTGACTGACAGGGTGTAATCAGGTCAGTGTGTGTGTATAGTGAGAGGACTAGCTGACATAACAACAGCTTGCTTTGTTGTAATGTAGAAAAGTGGAGCTACACACACAGGCAAACGAACCCCCCCAAAACACTGCTTTCACTTAGATTCGGTGGACCTGCCAACACTCCCGTTTGTCCCGGGTTTCCCCCCCTGTACTCCGAGCCCCTGCTGTTTTGTTGTTTCTCCTTGGAAACTCTGGTAATTTGCATGGCCTTCAAACCCTATTATGAAAAATCATCATACGTGTCCAAAAGTTCTGCATATTTCTCTGACGTCACCCCCAACTTTCCAGATCATCTATGAAACACAATCTACACACACATAATCTACACACTACATACAATTGAACCCATCTGTCATCCAACGTGGCGACCCACAATCTGATGTGTGTGTAGCTGCACGCGGACCAGCTAACTTAACTGTCTTCAAAATGTCAGAGGACAGTATGCCGTTCCTAAATCTATTTAAATACACCTGCACTTAGTACTTATGTATTTACTACCTCCCTGTGTTTTGAACCCTAAATGTTGGCAGGTATGACTTGGCCACGTCTCTGTTGGCACTCTGCATCAGATACATTTAATGGTCTTTTATGGCACTGTTTGATTAATGTAACCTTCTATTGAAGGGTACTGTTGATTTAGACTAAGAAAAATATACATCAGGGATAGGTCTGTTAATATTTATACATATTCATATTCATATATATAATCATTGGGAATGTCATGAGTATTGGTATGGCAGATTTCAATGCAGTATCATCACATGAATCCAAGATTTAGAGCTCAACCACAACCATGAGCACTTCCAAAAATCACTTCTATAAAGTTCTACTTAAAGAGTAACCTGCACTACACCCCTACTGCTATGCACTGCAGAAAGGGCTATGATCTATTCTATCTACCGTCCATTGAACACAGCCAGACTTGGGCCAAACCAATGACAGCAAAAATAATAGACAGAAGTGCCATTTTGAAGCTGAAAATATGTGGCACCATGTTGGTTGTACTGCCTCTTCTGCCTGCTGGCTAATCTAAATATGAGCAAAGACGTGGATCATCCGTGAACCTAAAGCGGGCTGATTGACAAGTGGCCACTTGTTGAATTACAGTTTTTGGTCCTTCCACATTGGCTGCATATCCCCACCACGGAGGTTGCCGCTTGGGCCTAACACAACCTTCAAAACCGAGTAGCCCACTGAGGTGGTTTTCTTGACAGGTTTGGCTCCTGGAATTCCAGGACAGAGTCAGTTTGGTTACCTACATGGCTGACTGAGCTAACGACAGTTAGCAGTTCCCTACTTAACAATCTTTCCATCAGGAAAGTGTAAATCACCTCAGGGGTGTGACATTATTTCCAGTCTCAAGCTGTCCCAGGCTGTGCTGGAACCCAGTCCTATCCAGCTGCTGAGCCCGGTTCTGTTGCCTGCTAACGACAGACTCAGTTAGCAGCAGGAAGCACTCTGCTCTGGCAGTGTCATAAGTGAGAAATCTTAATTGGGTTCAAAATTAGCATACGCCTCTGAGTGCAGGATGAGTCATCAACAACTTTTTCTTGGCCCAGACACTGGAGTGTAAGTGACATGTAGCGCAGACATACGTGATAAAAACACTGACTTCACAGGGACTGGATACTGAAAAGAATGATTTCAATGACCTCTTATGTTGCACTCATACCCACACAGTGATGTCACAGTGTACTGACACACCTGGGAGCACACTTCTACGTCACTGCAGGTAGGAGAAAAGAACAAACACACACAGAGGGAGAGACACACAAGGACAACATGTACACAACAGTGAGAGAAACTCTGAGGGGAGGCTGAATCTCCTGGAGGTCATAGATCCAAATCCAAACATCTGGAATGAGGCACCGACTGCCGGGAGAGAGCGAGCGGTCCCAAGACGACCGATGGTCCAGCACAGAGAAGCCTGAGTGAAAAGACAGGACAGGGAGGAGAAACTATGAAGAAGAGGGAGAAAACTTAAATATAGAAGAGTGATTTGCAGGAAGGAGAATGGTAACAGGCTGGAGGTAATCAAAAATAAGCTGCTAAGTGAAAATTAAGGTGAACACAGTCTTAAATTTGGATTTAAAAGCGTCAAGGGAGTCTGACTGTCTGATATCTGCAGGAAGGTTGTTCCAGAGGATGGGGGGCATGATAGAAAAAGTTCTTCTTTATATATCTGGGGACAGACAGGAACCCTGTATTCTTAGAACAGAGAGCATGGATGGAATATAAGGTCTAAGGAGATCGGGCAGATATGAAATTGTGTGCCCATTTAAAATGATGTAATAAAAGGAAAGCTGAAATTGGTGCAACATGGTCAAAATGATTAGCTGCAGGATTCTGAGCCATTTGAACTTTAGTATTGGCATGCAACACAAAGTCATAATAATCAAATCTGGATGAAAATCTGGATCAGCCTAAAACCTAATTTTAGCTAGGTGAAAAAAGACATGCTCACCTCATAAAGATGATGTTTTGACAAACAATTGCTCATTTACATATTATATTATATCAATATTGTACTTTAAATGCCTACTTTAAACATATCCTGAAATGTTCTTATTTTTTTACCCAAAATGTAACTTACTATATAATTTTTAAAAAGACCATTAGGACTGGGATATGGTGACACGTTACTGATTTTTGTAAGTAATACTTTTAAACACAAAATGGCTCATGCTCCTATAAATTGATCTCAAATTCACATGACAACCATTATTACTGGTGTCATGAGAATTTTAGACAGGTTGAGAAAGTCTTATTAAAATATTAGATTACAGTTAGATTAGATTAGTCTTACTCTGTGACCCAGAGCCTGCTTTAGTAATACAGTAAACAGCTGCTCTATTCATTAGCAATGAGAACATGTAGATATCACAATAATAATTATGTTCAGAATTCGTGGCCCTATGCTGTTTCTCTGTGCTGATAATTGGATTACAGGCCAGGGAAGGGTTAAACCTATAAAGAGATATACGTACCTCAGCTGTGACCCCTTGCTCTCCAAGGTATCTCCCCTGTGCAGGATTCTTATTCAACTTCAAACTGACAGTGTTTTTAATCTTTTCTTTGCTTCTCTCCTGGAGATTGGGGAAACAAAAATCAATACACTGTGGCAGGCGATCTAGAAGCCTGTGAATTACAAGGCCTGGAACCGGCCATGCCGCCTGCTCGGCAGCCTTGAGCAAGGGACCATGGGAGTATCATCAGAGACCAAGGGCAGGTCACAGGTTCAGGTCAGGAGCACAGTCGGAAAAGCAAGGTATTTACTGTCTGTGCACGAAAATGAGAAATAAGTTTCATGTGGCACAGAGGGAGCCTCGAATCTTTTCTTTTTTTTTTTCCTTCCAGAGAATAGTTGTGGCCTCCGTACTGCTCTCCCACCACACTTCTCTCCTGACTCCCTTTGGATGATATACTGGGCCTGAGCCTGTGATAATGCCCACACTACAAATCTGAGCGCAGAACATATCGACACCCGGGTCTGTCATTATCCGTTAATCACGCTGCTGACGTACCTTTCAATCCAGGCTTCTTGGCAGCCCACCAAGCTACATAAATGACCTCAGATAAATCCACAGGGCTACAGAGCACATACCTCCATCTTAACTCCAGACACTAACCAAACTTACACACTAAAACTCATCCTGCTTATCAGGACACAAGCACAGAGCCTACAAATGATGACACTGACTATAAACTAAACACAAGTACACATCACACAGAACAGTCCCCCAAAGAAAAATTAAGATCAGCTGTTGAGCAAATTGTCATATTACTGTACTGTACTTGTGATTAAAGCTTAAGTAAGAAACCAGGCTTCACCCCATAAGTCAAATCTTATTTCTTTGTCTTTGTGGGTAGAATTTGGGTTGAAAAGTACATTTGTTTCTCAATGAGAGGGAAACTACAAAGATCACCTGAAAGCATCATCATCATCATCATCATCTAAAATAGTTTTTTAATGGCAACTGCTGTTGCCAACTCTGATCGGCTTACATTTTGGAAATATTATCAAATAAAGTCAATGAATACTTTCAATAACTGAACTGATAGAACTATTTTTTAATTTTTAAAGAAGCATGTGAATGATGCAGTGGTCCATGCTCTGATACAAAACTTATTTGCTAATTCCTTTATAACCAACATTAAAGAATGAGCTTTTTATATCAACAAAAGGAGCGGGTCCTTTTCCACTGAGAAGGGACAAAACCTGTTTTTTTTTGTGAGTTTCATGGACACTGTAGTTTCTATTTCATGCTTGAAGCCAGAGGGTGAGTGAGGGGTATTCAGTCAGTTGCAATCTGAAACTTCACCACTAGATATTCCCAAATTCTACACAATGGACCTTTGAATATTTTACCAATAGTCGTGTAACCTTGCCACAATGGTCCTATGAGCAAATACCAGTTGATGATACGAGATGTGTAAGAAGTGACTGCTTGAAAACAACAATAGCAGCTGCTGAAGAAAATAGCAAAGCCCTATGTTTTCATTGAAAGAAGAGAAAGAAACGCACCAAAGGCTCTTCACCTGGCTGGTTTCAGCATGTCATGTGGTTTGTGGATCTGATTGTTTTAAATTCACTCATGATAGTAGACAGATGGTTCATTCATTTAGAAAGTTCCTGTCCTTTGCCAAACATTCATATTTGCATCCAGAAAATGTGATATATATATGTGTATATATATATATATATATATATATATATATATTAGTGCTGTCAAAATTAACGCGTTAATTTTGTCGATTAATTTGAAAGAATTAACGCGTTAAAGAAAATTAACGCAATTAACGCGATATTGTTTACTTCTGGTGGCGGCCGCCATTTTGGATGTGGAAAGTAGAGCTTTGTTTCCCAGATATATTAGTGTGTGTGTGTGAATGGGTGTATAAGAGGCATTAACTTAAAGCCCTCACGGAGACTGCGCCCTGGGCGGTCGCCCACATTGCCCACAGCTAAAACCGGCCCTGCTTGTTTTAGTTTACGGGGAGATCTGCCACATCCAATATGGCGGACACGTTAACGTATCGCAGCAACGGACCAACCTGCTCAATATGGCGTCTATGTATATATGTCTATGATCTATCCTAACTAAAGGAGAGTCTATGTATATATGTCTATGATCTATCCTAACTAAAGGAGAGTCTATGTATATGTCTATGATCTATCCTAACTAAAGGAGAGTCTATGTTTATGTCTATGATTTATCCTAACTAAAGGAGAGTCTATGGCAGAAAGATGGATAAGGACGGACTTTTAGGGGGAACATTTCATTTTAAAAAGTTGTCCGACCGCTCGTTGGACAAAAACAAGGCAATTTGCACAGTTTGCAAATCCGAATTTAAATTCCACAGAAGTAACATGACTTTAACATATCACCTCAAAGCAAAACACCCTGTCTACACTACAGGAGTGTGGCACTCGTCAGTATATTTCCTCATTCTGGCTTTTTTATGTTTGCACTGTGCATATGTGCATGTTAAGCCAATAAAATGAATGAATTTAAATATACTTTCTCTGTGTTTATTCTACATTAATTTGATCATTTTACATAAATACATGTTCATTATAAGCTTCAGTCTCAGAAAAAGGCATTTAATTTATTGATACATTTATTGATAGATTAATCGCGATTAATTACAGAAATTTTTGCGATTAATTAGTTAATTTTTTTTAATCGATTGACAGCCTACTATATATATATATAATATACTATATATATATATATATATATATACTATATTAAGAGAGAGAGAGAGAGAGAGAGAGAGAGAGTAAACAGTAAATATAATGCAGTAGTAGTAACTATGTGTTTTTATGGTGGGTACTTCAGTGTATCGTGTGTTCTCTCAGAACGTTGCATGTGTTAGTCTTCAAAAATGAACAAACCACAACAATGGCAGAGAGTTTTCAAGAGAAACCACAAGCTTATTAGACATGTTTTTCATTTGGATGTCTCATGCAACACACACACACACACACACATTTACACACACACACACACACACACACACACACACACACACACACACACACACACACACACTCATTTGAATCTATGCAGCTCTCTGCAGTGGCTCAATGCAGTCTATTTTTCTGACAATTCATGCATAAAAATAAGGTTAATTAAGTTATTTATCATTATTTCATCATTTTTGTGGTTAAACTTTTATCACATCACCTGACCTTTTCTTTAATTTGATTTTGTATTTATTTTTTTGGTAGCATGTTTCTTGTTCTTCTCGTTTTCTTTCTTGTTTCTATATTATAATCATAATTCTTACCTGTAAAGTACTATTTGCTGATAGTAGCTACAACAACTACAACTACTATTATTATTATATTGCTATTATAATAAAACCACCAGTAACACAGCTTCCCACACTACAGCTTCACAGTATGGTATGACAGACAAATTGTAAATAATATTAAATGTAGGTTAAAATATGAAAATAGCCCACTTCTCCATCAGTTTCAGTTTTTGAAATACTTCCCGTATGAACTATGAATGCGGTCAGTACTGACATGATATGGAGTCTGGCATGGGGACATGGGGTCTTCTCTGATGCTTTTTCTGCCCTGATCTTAACACATCTATTTCTTAATAATATAGTAACTGTTGTTAAGTTGTGTGTACGTGTATATTATACAACACTGGTTGGCCAGGATTTATTTTCCCTGATCTCCACCTAATGTACCTGCAGAATCTATTCATGCAAAAATGAAACAAATCTGTCATGATCAGATATATGATGATGATGATGTATTCATTAGTTATATATTCTCTACAAAGGATGAGGATATGGCAGTATACTGTGCTATGAGTTGCCAGTTACAGTCACATTTTTCTTTTTTTCTTTTTTTTTTACCCAGAATGCATCTCTCTGACAGGATGAAGAAAGAGCCACTGTGATTTTCAGTGTTAAAATCACAATATAATTTGATCAGTTACACAATTTTCTGTCACACTTTGTGTCCAACAAACAGTGGTTGTGGCCAAAACATGCACTGGCTCCACAATAAGCTCGCTGGCGCTGCTTTGTGCTGTTTCTATGACAGAGATTGTATGTTTTGGATCCAGTTAGAAGATATCCAGAAATCTGGGACTTTTTGACTTCATAACTGGACTGCGATGGGAGTGACTGCTTTACCCATCATCGCTCCGTGATTCATACTGTCTGATGTCATCTTATGTTCGGGGCATTAATCCAGTAAAAAAAAATGCTTTGTAAACATATCACATCAAACATGGAGCAGTTAGAGATTTAATATTTTCCCTCAGCAAAAATCATGCCTGATTAATTTCTGCTTGAGGGTCCAGCCTTAAGCACTTTGATCAATATGTGTGCAACTACCTGCCAATGCTGGACTGACTGAGTAATTAGCCAATGTGCTTGGCGGGCCTGACGGGGGTAATGAAGTCACACAGGCTAAGAGGCTGCCAGGAAGAAAATCAGCCCATTCTTCCAGTCTAAATAATGATGCTTTCCTTTGAAAAATTTGTATGTATGTGTAAATTGAGAAGATTCTCAGATACGGTTTAACATCACAACAACACAAATCATCTCAAATCCCAACATACGCTGACAGGAGTACAGAGCCCATTCATTTGTAGGAATATTAATTCCATCCCCAGATTGAGGAAGAGCACTATAAATATCTGTGACCGGCTGATTGCTCCAGGAAGATCAAACAGAGACAAACAATTCGCTTTCTAAACAGTTTGTTCTGAGAGAATTATGACAGAAATAACTGACAGCTCTTGATGAACAGGAACATCCAAAGATCAGACAAGTTTTTATTGCATCAGAAATTAATTCTAAAAATGATACATCACTCAATAGCGTATTAAAAGCATTCAGCTCCCGCTTGAAGAATTTTTGATTTCCCTGACAACGGAGTCTAATTAGACCAAACACGTCTCTGTTTGTCTGACTGAAATAACTCAATTATAGAAACTCCAAACATCTGGCTGCACACTCGCAGAGTTGATTAGAACAAATTTTTCCTGAAATGATTAAATAAGACACTAATCACTTTAGAGCCAGTTCCATCTCCATTAGAAGTATGTAGAAGTCAAAAGACGTGGAACCTCAACTAATCCAATCACTGCCGAGCCCACACTCCTCATTATGTGCCGTTACATGTGAGGATGACAAATAATCAAACGCAACTGTGTGCACAAATAGGTTTAAAGTCGCAGCCACATCTTATCTCGACTGGTTATATTTTACTTGGATTGTTCTTTCATAAGCAGTGCCATAAATTCACATTGCTTTTATTTTTAGGTTGTTTCTTTTGTGACAGATTTCATAGAGCCGGTCTCTTAATTATGATTATGTGAAAATTACTGTTGGCTACATGCTTCACTGATGAATGCAATGGCTGCTGTGAACATTTTTGAACACCAGAGCTATTCAAGCATGTTTCTCCAAAAGGCTTTGGCCCGGGGGCTTGTTACCTCTTCTTCTTCTTCTTCCTGTGTAGCCTCTGCCATCAACCCATTACCCCATGACAGGACGGAGCAGAGGAGGACAGAGCAGAATCCGCTGTAGCCTTTAATTTCAGGAGAGGAAAGGGGGGAAAAAATCTAATTGAAACTTTTTCTCAATGATTTGCTATGTGATTTGACGCTGGACTTTCCCCATTGTCACAAAATCGATAGAGGCAAGACAGGCAGGGCCTAACTGGAAAAGGCTTTTGGCTTTTCGTGCCGAGCGAAGGCGAACAAGAGCGTTAGGGTTAAGTGATGTGTTTCTGACGCTGAGTGGGTCTGGGACACCCCATTCGCTCAGCAGCCCTCTGGAACTCGCGGGCCTAATGGCAGGGCAAATCACTGGGGGGAAGGGGACTGACTCGTTGTGATGTGTGTGTAAGTGTGCATGAATGTGTGTGTGCTTATCTATTGTCCATGGCTGTTTGTTTGTGTGTGTGTGTGTGTAAAGGAGAAAGTCTCTAGGGCACTGGATTGTTCATAAAACCAAGCGAGGGCTGCAGCATAATGACTTCACTCACCTCCCAAAATCAAAATTAAAAAGTGGGACATCACCATGGACATAGCTATTATCATTGTAATGGGGTAGCCACAATCTGCCAGCTGCTGTGTGTGCAAGTACATGTTTTGTGTGTGTGTGTGTGTGTGTGTGGGTGTCTTTATAGCCATCTTTGTCTCTTCTCTCGAGTCACCTTTTATCTGATGAATAAATACAAATACAAGATAAATATCACTGCTGTCAGGCAAAAAATGTCAACTGTACAAGATAAATATCACTGCTGTCAGGCAAAAAATGTCAACTGGACGGGAAGTGTCAGTTCATTTAAAGTTATAATCCTTAGGATTCTACATCAAATCCAGTCTTTGTCCAAAAACCAATGTTTTGAGAGAAAAATGTCAGAAACAGGCTGTGAGAATTACTGTGTGGCGTGAGCAAATACAGGATAGAGGCTAATGGTGCTGTTCTGTGCTATGTTCAAAATGAACAAGTTAGGTAAAAAAAGTTAAGATCTGTTCCAAATTGCCTCCCTCAAAGGGGTAAAAAGCTCAATGGCACTCATTTTTCTTGAAGGAATTCATTGTGTGTGATATATGACATCAAAGCTTGACACAGAAGTTTATCTTGCTTATTCTCTCATCCCTGCACTTGGCTGTTCAGCACATGAGTGCTGACTTAGTTTTGGGATTGTCAGTTTTGGCAAGTTACAAACGTAGTTCCCCCAGTCCCCCAACTGAGACGCTGTCCAACACCCTGACAAGCACTGGATGCATATTGACACATTAAAAGTGTTCATAAAAAGAAAGTCCTGGTAGATTAAAAGGTCAATCAAATGATGAAGGGGTCAATCGAGTGATTAATGTTTTCTACTGTGAGTCAATGTTGGTTTCTTAGATGGTTCCTTCATCTTAATCAGAAAGCATGGCATTGTTCTGAATAGTTATTATAAGCTAAACCATGATCCCTTACAAAGTCATTTTAACCAAACCTTGACTTTAGCAGTGGTGTCAGAGCAGTTACTTATAACCTAAAAAATAGTTCTTAGGTCTTATTGTTACTTTCCCATGAGTGAAAGTGGATATCAACACTGAAGGGATCCACAGGAAACAATCCATGCACATGCTAGACGTGATGGGAAATGCAAAAAATTCAATTGGATCATGAGTTTTTGATTTCCTTCTTCATAAAAACAAGCAGTGATAAATCATTTTGTTTTCTTTTGTCTACTGGAAAATATGGTGGTAATGTGGTCTCGTTTCTAACCACTCTATGACGTACTTTCTGTTACTACCAAAGGTGTCCAAAAATCAACCAGGACTCAGATCTATAGGAAAACTACTTTGGGACTTAGAGACCTGACAAAAAAATAAGTCAATAGGCCAACAAACAAGAACAATCATATGACCATACAGGCTGGAAACAAATCTCCAGGTTTGTCAAATGTATTTGAAAGAATAAGCAACAGAGAATAGATTAGATTAGATTTAACTTTATTGTCATTGCACAAAGTACAAGTACTGAGACAATTATGAATAAAAACTGTCCATTGAAAACATCCACCAGCTCACGGTTCTTCTGTGCATTATCAGCAATGTTATGGTTTCTGCTTGTGACCACGTTGGACCTGCTTTCAGTCATTTTGTTAGGATTTCAACAATTTGTTTGATGAGTTCTGTTTCATGTAAACTGAAGGAACTGATGGCCACATGATGAAAATAAAAAGTTGTAAATAGTTTTGCCCTAAGGGTTCTAGTTTTTGTGGTTTTTGAAAGATCTCATAAACAATTCATAAACATAGCAGTGTAGAAAACCCACGGAGGAGGACCTTGTAATCCTTATGGTTAAAACATGAAAATTTCAAGGCTTTCCCTCAACAAGCACAATATGCAAAACAACACATTTAGGTTGACATCACAATGAATGATAGTAATGAAGCAACTGACACTGAGTTAGGCATAAAGGACTAGTCAAAGAGGTTTGAACCCGGAGTATGAATTCCTGAGAAGCCTGAGTAAATGCTCTTAGGCAAATAGAGAAGGCCATAGCCATTTGGGTAAGTAGGGAGCAATTACACATGAGGATGATTTAGGGGGATGCTGTCAGTGTGGTATGGAGCCAGGACCTCTGCAGATGAAATGAAAATGGCCTGTATAATGGCAGAAGCGACAACGCAGCCACTTTGGATGGACTGACTATTAGGGCACGTCAACACAGGCAAGAAAAAGAGCAAAACTATGAGGACGGCAATTAGAGAACATGAAAGAAAATGGATTGTGGTGGCACCGGTGCTGAGGAGAGTGTTACAGCAAAGGACTTCTGAGCAGGAGTTAATGCAATAATTTATAGAATTTGTCATCACAGACATGTATGTTATAAATTTCCTGACTGCAGTAATAGCGATAATGAGGTCACCAACTGTACAGTGTCATCTCAGCACTTTGGGGTTCAGACACGGTGTTGAGAGAGGTTACCCGCTCTGAATCATTAGAAGACTGCATCACTCACCAAACATTACCTTAATGCAAATGTCAGTCTGACTTTGGGCATGTCTCTGTCTTGTGATAGCTCATCGACGCTCCGATTAGAGCCAGAACAGCGAGTGATCAGTTAGAGAAGGTCATCATTCAACAACTACGGGAAATACAGCCCAGATATGAACACTCATCTGCATCGTCATCATCATCATCATCATTATCCACGCGACCATCATCATCATCATAATCATTATGTAAATATGCTCTCAACATTTTGCAGTTTGGATCCTGGACGGCGCAGCAGGACCTGCCTTGCATTTGCATGTGCATATTTCAGTGTTTTCCGAGAATGCGCCACAGCAATTAACACAGGATTAATTGGCATCTTTATCTCATTAGGGCCAATCTGATCAGAGTATGATGAGGTTTCGGCGAGCTCCCATTTGTTTAAGCAGATTGTGGTAATTGCTGTCATTATTATGGGCTCTTTAGCGTCATCCGTGGGCCTCCTCTCCCTGCTTGGACCCCATAAAGCCCAGCCATGTGTCACGGCTCAGTTTAGTTAACCCCTGGAATGAGCCCAGTGGTGCCGGCGTGTGGTTAACGGCCGAGTGGTGATTAGCTCTCCACACATCAACCCATTAACACGTCGCCCCCCACTAAAACTGCCTTTGTGTTCGCTGCTAATTACAGTCCTACCTTCCCAAATAAAAACTTTACAAGCCTTGCATGTAGGGGGGTGACATGTACGCACAGTGTGGAATTGGGCAAACCCAGGTCGAGTACGTTGCAGTGTGTTTTACAAAGCCCCGGGGACTCGTTTGTCAATCCTGCAATGATGTACTTCACGCCTGTGGCACGTACATGCCATAAAAACGATAGATATCACTTTATAGACAATGAGAGGGAATTATGGTTATTTCACACACTCATATTAAGGTTTTGATTTGGGCTGATATTAGAAACAAGGAAAAGGTCTTCCCTACTCTCAGAATATATGTTTTACAGCATAATAAATACACTATGGATCTAAAGCATGCTGCATCAAAAGACAGTATTTCTGAGAGAGGGAGCTATTACTTCAACATGAACTCAGATCTACAACCCACCAGAGAGAAGTAACAGACGGATATTGAGATATAGTGTACAATAGAAAAAGGGAGCCATTGATCCCACAGAGTGCAAACTTTACACTTGCTGCTAAGTTCTCTAAAGGGGGCAATCAAATTTTATATCCTCGTAACTATTTCACCCCCTCTAAATGTTAACAACTGTGCACTCATGCTATATGGCCCGTCCTCTTTGTTGATCCACCCAAGTGATGAGCCCCATTTTCATGGGTTTGCAATATAATAACAATGTGAGCCTGTACGATGTGATGAGCTGTGAGCGCTTCACCTTGACAACCAGTGTCTTAAAGTAAATTCATAGAGCCAATATACTGCACTCACAAGTCAATCAAGTCCTTTGGGTGCTCTAAAAACTTATGGGAGAAAATCTATCTGTCAAACTCTTTGAACAAGGGCAGTATTGAGACACCCAAGAGGCACTCACTGATATATTGCCTATGCTGCTCTTCAGCAACTTTGCATCTTGGGAAGGCTGACAATTTGTTGAAAGAAGAAGCAGTAGGATGTGTGACCTTTTCTGTGCAACCTGACTTTTTACACAACCTTCCAAAAGAAGATTGTTAAGTGCTCCAGCCCTGAAATTATTTGAAAATAAGTGATAATTCCATAAATTAACTATGTCTTTCTTTAGAATTCTCAGCTAAAAACACCAAGCATGCCAAATAAAGATACTTTGAACACCTGTACATTTGGATTCAATATTTTGGAAAGTTAATTGGTTACGACACCCTTTTAAGTCCCGCTGATTTTTCCAGTTTGCAGACCCTTTTGACTCTCGAGCAAGGAGACATAAAAATTACACCGAGCTTTGAGACAAGGAGACAAATACTTCTTGAGTGTGTCGCAAAGGAGAACCAGTCAAAATGAGACAACCATGAGCTCCATCAGAGCCTTGACAGCCTCTCCTTATATGACAGCAGCAGGCACAGTTGTACCCACTCACCTATGCCTCTAAGCACAAACAAAGCTTTGATTTTGTCAAATTCTCCAAAAAATAACCCCCCTCCTCAGTCTATACGTACCACAACGACGACGACACACTCTACCCCGCCGCCCCTCATCTCCCCTTACACAATCTGAGAAGGCGCGTAGCCATCTGTACCTCCGGGGAAGCTTCTTCTTCTTCAAAGAGCAACATGATCAGCATTATGGCATCTGAAAGACTCTCTCCATGACTGGGGAGAGTAAATCAGTCACATAGTTGAAGACTGACACGCTTGGAAAAAGGCACCTCAACACCCACAGCAAGGCTGTAAGCCCCTAAAAACTTAAAAGGCACTCTGTCCTGTTATTCAGGCTGAGATGTCACCTGTTCCAGCCTATTTGTTTGTCTGTTTTCCAGGATGAATTCTTGTACTGGATGAACATAGAAATGCTTCCAATTCCAACATTTGTTTGGTTAAAATTTCATACACAAGAAAATTATTTAAATAAAATATATGACTTATATATAATGATATTATAATAGGATTTAGCCAAATTGGGTAACTCAGCAAATAAAGGTTAATTTATAAAGGATTTCTTTTTTTAAATAAAATAAATTGTATAAATGACTGCCTTTGATTTTACAAGACATCTGACTTTTTGTGTTTGTTGTCCTGTTTATTTAAAATGTACAAAAATAAAAATGTATTAATCTCTTATTTCTGTTGTGTGTGTTGGTGACTTCTTTTTTGTATTTGGCTTATTTAGCAGTTTCTTGTTTTTTGGACCTCAGGAAAACTAGTGGACTCGTTTGTAGATGCTAATGGGGATCCGAAAAAAGAATAAAGTCTAAAAATAATGAGTGGTATTGACCCTACCTTTAATTTTTCCGGGACAACAGATCACCTAATGATGAGGCATTTAAGGCCAGATTTACTAAACTAAAATGTGTGCAGCAGTTTTCATTGATTTTACAGCAAAACACAGGTCAATGTGTTATCTCGTGACACGTTCCATATAGAGCAGGTCTAGAACACATCCTTTATAATATTATTTGCAAATTTAAATTAATGGAATGATTCCTAATAATGTTGCCTAAAGGAAGAACATAAGGTGAATAGAACTGGTCCAAGCATAGAACCTTGTGGAACTCTGTGATGTAACTGATGATAACTGTAGTGTGCATGTACAAAAGATTGATGCGATGAACAGGACTTAAACCAGCTTAGGTTATTTGTTAGAAATATTCAGTGAGGAGTAGCTGCACCTTGCAGACACTCAAATGCCACCAAAGCAGCAGTAAATCTGCCACAAAATTGTTTTAATGGGGTCTTGAAATGAATGACTGTGATTTGGTAAAACCTGTGCAATTTCAAAACCACAATACTATCAATGAAAAAAATGCATTTTTAGCACAGAGGCTCCATTCTCAATAGGTAGAAAGAGACAGCAGCATTGCTGTCTATAATGCAGCCAATATTGCAGTCAATAAACTTTGTGGGAAGCTTCAGGGATCATGCGCTCAATTACGGTTGAAGCACTGTGAGGCAACGACAGCAAATGTCTCTGATGCAGCAGAAATATTCATGTCAGTAGTGCCCTACAGAATCCAATAGGCCTGGCTGCCTTTGAGGAGAGACAGATGAATAATCAGAAAGGAGAGGAGGGGGGATCCAACGCGAGAGGAGCTTTGGTGGAAAAAAAAGTGAAAAAGCGAAGCAGCCTTTGCTCTGCTGGGTCTTTGAAGTCCTTCCTCCAGCAGACACTGGTATACAGACACACACAAAGGCACACAGGCTCTCTCTCCCTCTCTTCCTCAGTTTTCTCACTATCTCTCTCTCCCTCTCTTCTCTTTCATCTCCTCCACATCCCTTCATCTTTACCCTCAGTTTGCTCCAGGGATCCCCCCTGTCCCCCAGTACTTACCACTCGTTTGCTGTCCAGGCTTTGATATCTGTTCGCAAAAAGATCAACAGCATACTTTGGATCCATTTCTCCAGCTACCACGGCTTTAATAACGGCAACAAAGCCAAGGCTTTTCAACTGCACTGACTCACATCTATTTGTTATTCATAGCCACTATCATTTCCCCAAAGCACTGAAACATATGCATGCAGAGCTGACTTCATGATTTCTCTAAAACATGAAAAGCGAGCGTACGCTGTGTGGGTTTCTCAAAAGTAGAGAGTACCACTCTGAACACAAGTTCTGTAAAGAAAAAAGTTCACTACCAACTGTATATACTGCACCCCAACTCTAACAGTGATACAATTCCACAATGAAGATATAAATTAAAGGCAATAATATAGTTTGCACAGTGGATCCAAACAGAGCCTACAGAATTATGTGTTAGACATTAATAAGCATCAAAAGCCAGACTTTTAACCACTGCTGCAGTAATATGTGCATGCACACAGTATACTGCGGTCTGATGATGCTCTCTGGTCATGCAGACAAATGCAGCCTGGTTCTGTCTCAGTAAAGGTTCTGTGAGCCTCGAGGCCAGCCATCACACCAGACATGAATCATGGAAATGTCAAGTACAAAGTCTGCCACAGAACACAGTGAAGAGCCTCTGTACTGGGAGGCTCCAACCACAACGCACTAAAACACAATACAACAACAGTACCAGCATCAGTGGAGCTGTAACAATAATTACCGCAATATTTTTTTTCTCGATGACCATTTTAATCAGTTTGATGTTTTAGTTTTAGATTTTAATTACATTAAAAGCCAATGTGCCTCTGTGTGGAGAGGAGGCTGACCTCCTTCAGGTGTACACACAGGAGTAGAGAGGGCAAGAAAACTGCAAAATGAAAGTGTGTGATAATGGCTAATTAAGAGAGTGTTTAGACATGCAACAATGATCGCTGGCTGGAATCAAACCAGGAGCATGCTGGTTATGTGGTAGGCACAGTAACCATTTGGCTTCCAACACACAGATAGTAATTTTTATCGTTGTGTCTCATGGAACAATCCTCCCAGAAATGCTAATAATTTGTTTAGACAGTTGTGTTTTGACGGGAAACAACATTTCTATCTGGACTATGGTCACTTTGCAACATTGTGAAGGAGGAGCTTCTTTTTGTTGTAGGGAGGTGGTCCGGATGGATGGTGGACAGGCAAAATGGAAGACTTTGACACCGTAGACCACAAAGAAAAAGCAGAAAGCATGTCCAGTTCACGCTTCAAATTACTATTCACTAAAATTGAACTGCATTGAATTGAATTGATAACTAAGGAACATGTTTTCACAGAACAGTTTGTGACTTCTCTGCTTCCTCATTATCTTGACAGAAAAGCTCATTTGCATTATGTTTCTTTCAAATGATTTGAGCTTTTTCTGAGCTTTTACCTGTGTTTCATGAAACAGTAAGTAGAAAAAAAGAACTTCAGTGTTCAAGTCCAGGAAATGTTGAGCCCAAAAGAACATGCAGAAAATGTTTCATTTATAGCAAATGACCAAGGACTGCTTTTTGTATAAATTTTTGTATTTTTTATTTTTATTTTTTTAATGGTTTGGTTTCATGTAAAGTGTTTAAGACATTGCACATAACGAATATTAACAGAAATAGCATACAGGGTGATATGAAACATTTTCAGCCACATCACTCTCTGTCTGATACTGCACTGTCTTTTCTGACTAAAAAGGCAGGAAGAATGATACGTACCATAAATACAGGTCAGAGGATGGCATTAAAACAGCTGAGATGTTCTACTACAAAGACTATTCACTTAATAAAAATCTGTTGATTAAAGCTGCAATGATTAAACCAGAGGCGCTACAATGACCGCTCGCTCTCAGTGAGGACATACAGCACTAACCTTTATACCACATCACCTTGAGGAAATGGGCCAGATGATTAGGAAGGTGTTAGTGGGCTGCTATTTTTATGCTTCTCTCTCTCTCTCTCTCTCTCTCTCTCTCTCTCTCTGATTATCTCTTTCTCCTTTATTCAGGAAACAAATTCTTAATAAGTGCGTAATCTTTCAGTTGACTAGCTTTAAAATATTCACAGTTAAAGAGGATTTTACCCACAGTGTCATCATGGAACAATGGAAATGGGAGCAAAGCTAGCTCTGTAACATGGAGTCAAACACCATGAGAGCCAAACTTCTTTCTGGTGACAACAAATGTATGAACCATCAAATTTTGATCTGCGACAGATTGCCAGCAACTGCAGCAGGTACACTTTGCCATATATGAATGCTCCTCCAACAGATGGATCAAAGATGTGCAGTGCACAGCAAATCTGGAACTCTTAATAATTCAGCAACTTCTTGTGTGACATTGACTGCAGTTTAGCTCACTCTCAAACTGGGCACAGATGGAAAGGCAGACGCGTCTCTTACAGCAAACACTACACTAACAGGCGAAGTCCCCAAAGAGAGCAGGGAAGAAGTGAAATAGGTAAGGACAGACAGACTGCTGCAGTAGCCCCTTGAGACCCAGGGAGACTGCTCCTCAGCTGCGCCTGTTCAGCTGCTAACAGCTTGAGCTGCTGTGCCACATGCTGCCAGAGACACTTCCTCCTGTTCACCAGTTTAAATTGTGCTGAAATTAGAGTACAGCCAAAATCTAGCAGGTCTAAAACGAGTGACCGAACACGGAACAACAGAAGCTAACGTTGCATTTAGCATTATTAAGGTCTGTGTTAGGGTGTACAATACACACTGCATCAGTATGTTTGAATCAGCTGCACAGAAGGAACACTTGAAATATAGGGAATATAATTTTATTTTAATTCAATAATTAATAGCAAAGTTGATATGTGAACATGGCATCAGTATGAAATAGTTTTATGTTATATGGCAGGAGTGTGAGTTATCTGCACACATTTCTATTGGGGTTGAAAAACAGACTTTGACTGGACAGCTTCATTAGTGCCAACCTTGACTTGTGCCTGTAAAGCCCACCTTAAAATCTGACTGGTCCAACAAACTTTGTTGCCAAGTTGTGGTTTTATTCCACTTGAGCGCTGAGATCCATTGTGTCTCAACAATAATGTTTGGCTTAAGAGGGTGACTTCACACCGAGAGGTGACATATATTCTGTAAGTTTAATCTTTTCTATTTCACTGATGGTTAATTGTACTTCTCAACTGAACTGTGCTGATCTGACCCTGATCTTACACAGTACTTCAGAGCTGTCACTGTCCGGCACTGCTTATGGCAGGAAGAGCACTTCGTTCAGAGGCAATGATGAAACGGAACAATAGACCGAGAATAAACTTGTGAAGAATGCAAGTTATTGTTCCACAGCTCATGACGTGTTTGTCAGAAGCCAGATTCAGGTCAGTCTGCCTCACCTCACAGGCTCACCAACTGCAACATAAACATGGAGACTTAAAGGCAGTAGCAGTCAGACTTCACATTTCATGGTAACACTGACATCATCCCCGGAGTTTCTGTGCTCTCCGGTCCAGCAGGTTCTCGTGGATCCTGCACGACGTCCACTACATATATTATTACTGTCATTATTGTTACCATATCTCCATTACAGTTTATAGTTAGTTAATGACTGCTGCTGCTGTGTCTCTCTATCTCTATCACAGGTTCCACTGCTACTGTAATCATTTTATCATTCATTGTAATTCATTGTTATTTTATCATTCATTGTAATTCATTGTTATTTTATCCTTCATTGTAATTGTACAATATGTTTGTGTTAATTTGTCCTGTGGCTCTTCCTGAGGTTTCTTCCACCTTTTTTCCCTGTTAAAGGTTTTTTGTGTCACTCGAACTCGAGGGTCTAAGGACAGAGGGTGTCACTCCCTGTATAGTTTGTAAAGCCCTCAGAGGCAAATGTGCTTTGTGATTTGATTTGATTTGATTTGATCAATCCATTTTCTGGCCAAAATATTTCACCTCTACTTCCAAAAAATGGAGAGTCACAGTGACCTTTCTGGGATTTTAGCAGCCAGTGGAAGCCTCTGGAATGGAAAATAGAAACAGGTTTACTTACAATGGATTCATATTCCTTAGCTTCTGACCAATCAAAGGAGACCAAGAATATGTATATAGGTCTTATGGTTGAGGATGTGTTTTAGGGTGTTTAGCAGGTTAACTACAGCTCTGTGTAATTGCCCCAGGAAACAATAGCACCAGGCAGTGAACAATACCTAACTAGCTCGTAATGAATCCGAGACAGAAAGCTAACCTGCCTGTGTGGCAGGTAACTCCAGTTTTAGCACCTCTCTCTTAGCATTTTGTATTTGTTCACCTTTAACAATTCAAGGCTACAAACAAATGGAGCGAGGCAGTCCTCTTCCTGTTTTAGTTGAGGCTCCTTCTTTGTTCAGTCTTTCCTGCATGTTTTGGACTATGTTGTATCCACGAGGGCAATCACATGCTGTTCAATTCATTTTAAAAGTAATATATATATATATATATATATATCCTGCTATCTTGTAATATACAGAAGAAGGCAAGAAAAAGCTAGCATGTGGATAGCACCGAGCTCTGCCAAGCCTTTACCTGCAGGTTATAGAGGTGGATGTATGTCACTAACAACTTATTTCAAATAAAATAAAGGCTGTGATCTGATCTCATTATTGTGTGATTTCATGATAGTCATCACACAACATGATGTGTGGTGCATGGACAGAGAGTCAGTTGACTGCAATGAATCCTCTAAAATGCTGCAGCTTGAATGCTGCTGTATAAATGCAATTGCATTAGACTGTTTGCATGTCTAATGACTTGTCAGATGAGCAGAGGCGTACCCGAGGAAAACACATGACATACCAAGTGTGGGAAGATTTTTCAAAACATGGCTTTCAGTGCCATCTCTGCCTCTCAGTTGCCCATTAATTAGGCCATAAACAAATGCTCCAGTTACACAGTATGCCAAGACTTACTCACGGAGGGTGAGATTGTTTTTTTCTCTCTGGAAAGAGTAACAATAAGTGAGGAGAAGAAAAGGAATCAAACCAAATCAAACTTTATGACCTTCACACACAGAAGTTAACAATAATGGATTGTTTGATTGAAAAATTTGCTGACAGTCTTCATACGAACAATTAGATTTCTTCCATAGAAAGTATAGCACTGTTGACATATGCATTATCCAGAGTTACCGTGGCACTGTTTCTTAGGGGTTTTCAGGGGGAGTTTAGGCATAAATTTCCAACACGGATATTTCAAAACTTGAGTAAAAACACCCCAAAACTATCTGCAGTGAGAAAATCTGTTTTTTTCTAACTTGGGTGAACCAACCATTTAATTATGTGAATGCCAGTGCTGCATTCACTTCATGTGGGATGGCAGTTAGCAATAGAAGAAGATTCCCACAGTTATGACTCATGATATTGGACAACTAAAGATAGTTACTGCCAGTGCTGTTTGCACACTGAATGGATATTTGGGTCAATCTTAGAAATTGGTGCCTGTGGTGTCCCAAAGAAACAATCAGCAGTAAAATGACTCTAAAAACAGCAAAATATGTCATTTTAAAATATATGATTAGGGTGTCTTCACATTTAAGATCAAATTGAAGTATTTTAATCAGTTAAATTATTTTATGCAAACGACAGTGAGGTATGTATTGTAAGTAAGTTCATGTCAACTTTGTTACCGTCACTAAAATATACTGACAAAATAATGTAACATTTCACGTGTGACAGGAAGTATTTCTACCAGGGAAGCCCTGTGAGTTTCTTTTGTTTATCATGTGATATTTTTGATATTTCATAAAGTTAAACAAAGGTCAACCTAGCATACTACGTCACAACTGTTACAGCATAAACCTAAACAATTTACTTTGCACATTATGATTAATATTTACAATGAAAATAACCTTTTAAACGAACTAGATCTTTATCCTACATAAAACAAACAGTCTGTTCAAAAAGCATGCACACAGAGAGAGATTAGAATAATTATATTTATTCTAAAACCAACAAGAACTCAGTGAAGACGCTTGTTAAGGAGAGTAACACTGTGTTCTTCTCTTTCTGGTCTTGGTTGGCAGACAGGGTGCTGTATTCTGGCTGATCTTATCCAAGGTTCTCTTGGTTAGAGAGAAGAGCCTTGAAGAAATCAAGCATGCTACTGGCAGGAACATGCATTATCTTTTTTGAACAAGAAACGTTTTTCAGGGATTTGTGTGCTGATTGTCTTTCTGATTTTTTGCTCCAATAAGTAAAATGTCTGTGTTTTCTTTGTCTAATTGCTGTTCCATTGTAACATGACAGCTGACAAGAGCATAGCATTCAAGGTGTTTACAGTTATGTCCATATTTCATAGTTGAAAAATAAAGTATAGTCAACAAATGTTTGATCGCATGAATTACTGATTAACAAAGATTCACAAGTGCTCCCTGTGTGACTGCAGGGAGAAGGCTTGTCTGCTTAGCACCTGTTGGCAACAAGAGAAACTTCCACACAACTTGGCACAGCTACTTCAAGACCCCTGAAAACCCCTGGCAGTGCATGAGTCACACACACACACACACACACACACACACACACACACACACTTCATAAGGATAACTTCCACTTCAGCTGGTTAGGTGGACTGCCTGGTATCTCTCTTTCTCTCTCACACTCTTTTTTTTCCCCTCATTTCACTCTTTCTTTTTCTCACTGCCTATCTCACGGACATCCCTGGGGCACCAGTAGTTGTTAGTGTCTCGTAGTGTAGGTGGCGGTGGGGGCCGAGGAGCACCATGGTCTCATTACCTCCACACACTCACCCTGCAGCCCGCAGTGGGGGCCTGAGATGAGGGGTGGCGGACGGAGGCTGATTCGTTTTGATGTTGCGCACATAACGAGGCTCCCTAGTGTTACTCCGCGTCCCCGAGCGGGGCCCCGAGGAGACTGACACGCGTACGACGCCGAGGCTGCATGAGCGCCTTGCCGCAGCGTCCCTAGCAAACCTCACAAAGGTCAGGGAGTAATGTCTGCTGAATTTCTGTGTCCTCGGGGCTTTTCTCATTAGCAACCCAGAGTGGGTGGATCTCCAGCGTCAATCAAGAAACACTCTAAGGATCTCCCAGTAGGATAAAGTGAACAAAACCATGCTGCACTGTCTCCGTAACAAAGCAGACATAATACAGTTGGGACTCTTGTGCAACCAAACCTCAGGAAGTTGCAGCTAACCCCTCCATCCTCTCACTTACATTCACATACACTTCCTCCCACCCCAATTCCCGACCACATGCATCGCACCGTCACACATATCCCACACTTAATCTCTCCGGCTCGGCCTCATGCCTGACAGTTGAGCTTGATAAGGTATCTGGTTTTCCATTATTGTGTCTGGGATGATGGTTGAGAGTATGTACACATGTACGGCTAACACCGAGCTGTGTCTGCCTCACTGATGCTTCTAACTGGTGGAGCCTAATACCACCTGATTGCCAGCGCTCAGAGAGGCTTTGCTCCCAGTCTGCCACCCTCTCCGCTGCCTCCTCTCCCTGCTCTGTTGTTTGGTCTCTGGAATAATCTAATAGGCACATCACGCCTGAGATGTTTCGGCCTAATATTTCCTCTTAGAGGCAGCACGGATGTGGCTGGGAGTGAACGCTGGCCGACTGTCTGTTGAAGTGTTCAGTCATGACAGTGAGCCAGAAATTCAGATGTATATATATATATATATATATATACTATATTATATATATATATTTAAATTATGATCTAAAAATGTTACAGCAGAATCCAAAAAATCTCAGCCATCTCTACACAGCATATATTATTACCATTCCTACCACTGCTAATAAATAATTATTGATTGATGGGTCATTTTACCCAAACTACAAAAAACAACACATTTCTCACTTATCTCTAGTCATGCAGAGTTTTGGTTTATTCATCCAGATTTTGATACGTCTATTATGACATTTCTTCCTCCATCTGAAAACAATGGAGGTGAATGGAACAATAACATTTCCAGTAAAAATATTATTATATCAGCCATACTATGAATAGTTCACACTGTCAACCATTTCTATCAAGCCAGATTTGTAATGTGACCCTTTAACATTACATTATATAACATGACCTTTAATTCTAGAATATAGCCTGTTCTGTACATTGTGCAACACTTTTCTAATGACAAAGAGCTGTAAATTAAAAGCAACATAATATTCCTGTTTCAGCTGGTAAGCTTTATTATTTGATGGAAGGCCTTTGCAGCTGGTTGTATCTTAGAATAAGTCTGGTGATATTCTGTATTTATTTATCTTGTCAACAAATCCAATAAAAAGACCAAAATCAGCAAAGAACTGATCCTACATGTAACAAGTGTTGTCCAAGGCCTCCCTGTGCCATAGAGCTCCATTATCATATGAGACTGAATATGAATATTTCACTTGATGCATGGTTATTTGTCATATAACAGTTGATTCTGTATCTCAGACACTCCTTCAGTATTCCCCATGAGCCACCAGAGGCGACTGTTTGTAACATGGAACAGACAAGGTCAGGCATTAACTAACAATACTGCAAAAAGAAACTGTGAGACCGTGAATGAACATGTCAGTACCTTTTCATCAGGGCAAAGACACAGAGTTGTTAATCGCTGTCACTGCTTCACCAAGAGCAGAAGCTGAGAGGGGAGAAAATAATCAAAACCACCCATCAGTTTGAGTTTACAGGGAGTGCAAGAGCAAAATCACCAGAAAGGATTACAAAGTAGCCTGTCTAATTTCTCTGTTTCTCACCTTTACTTTCTTTCACCCGCTGACCCTGTAATGTATGTGTCTCCAATATACCGACTTCAGCAGAACAGTGATTGGCTCCTTTGTGCCTGTCCTATCAGATTGGAGTTTAAAAAGAGAGGTCTCTCTCAGCCTTCAAGTCATCCATTCAGTCCTCTCCTCTCCTCTCCTCTCCTCTCCTCTCCTCTCTGCTCTGCCAGGCCAACAGAATGAGGAGCTGCAGACAGACAGACAGACAGCAATGGGCAGGTGGAGACGGGATGAAGCAGCTACAGACTTTCTTGCTGACCACTATCTGACACAGAGGCAGGAGAAAGCAATCAGCACAGCAACCAATTCTTACTTTTTTTTCCTGCACCAGCATTTTATCACAGCAAATTTTATCTACAGCTGATACAGAGATATCCAAGGAGCTGAGGACACGGAGAGAGATTAGCAAAAATATACAGCCGGGATCAAATCAGATTTTACCTTCACATTATGCATGGATGAATAACAGCTGTGTACTGTTGGCTGTTTATTCCTTAGAGTCCAATGTCAACACGGCAGCGCATTTAAAGTCAAACTGAAATTACTTTTATTCATATTTCTTTTGTGCAGCGCCCCCTACAGCAGTGTTCTCCAGTGGCCATGAATTCTTGGCTTCATCTGACATTACTCATCTTTCCATCCAAATATGTCGTCAATCTTAAAGAAATTTGCAGAAAATCTAGAAAAATTAAATATATGTATAAAAAATTGCGTTTCCATCAACTACTGTTATGCAAATATTATTAGCTGGTTCATTGAGATAAGCAGTAGGGAGTGCTAATGCTCCAGTCAGGTGTCATTATACAAAGAGGGTCCTCCAATGAAATAACATAATAACTCTGAGTGCCGAGTGGCACCACGCCTAGAAGGTGCTGTGTTGCATTTTGCCGATCAAACAATAAAAAACCCAGTTTATGATTTGAAAATGTAAATGGTAAAACCTGAGACCAATTCAGTAGCTCTTAATCACAGGTTAGTTAATGATGTGACGGGTGCCCATTGTGTCTGTAGATCGAAGTGAATCAGAGAAGTCTTAATGATGTTGTAACTGAAGTTTTTACTGTGAAACAATATGTCTCCACCATAAAACACCTTTTTAGAATAGAGCTGGTTTGACCACCGGGAGCAGAGGCTCTTTTGACTTTACCAAATGACACCCATGGCACAAAGTAGTGCAGGAAGTGAAGCTAAAACCTATTTTTTACTTCTTTCGGCTCATAGGAAAAGGTCAGTTAATGAATACAAAAGGTCAACATTCAGACAGTCAACACATTGGACAGACATGAAACAGAAAAATAGTGTTTTAAAGACAGATTAGAAATGTGTTTCCTTGAAACTGAAGAAGCTTTTAGTTGTCAGGTTCATCCACTTTGTTGCAGGCAGATGATCAATCCTTCTTCTATATAATGACACCAATCATAGTTTGGTGGTGACATAACATAAATGTTTACTTGACTGGCCAGAGGATTTGTGCTTCTAATAAGGAAAAAAACAATATAGTATTCATATGTTATGCTATTAAATTGGTCACAAAGGAATTTCATCTCAATCACTGCATGTAGGTATGGACTGGTCTGGTCAACTGCCATCACCACAACTAGTTCCCACTTACCGAGTGGAAATTAGTTAGCTTACTGGATTGGACAGATTGCCTAGCTTCCACTTTATGAGCGCAGTGCAATCTTAACTGTTCAATGGGTCCGTCCAAATGTAGAACTGTAAACAGACAGTCCTCACTATCCAACGTCAGTGCTGTGAAAAACTCCCAGACAGACAGTTGAATTTCAGACACATCTTTCACAAACATGTCAGTGTTTTCCTTTCAAAGTGTGAGAAGCATTTTATTTCCTCAAAACAAGAACAAATCCTCAACCATATTTATTTGTAATGCACCACTAAGTTTACTTTTCAGTTCAGTGAATGAGAATTTTGACCAGGAATTGCTAAACAGTATGTGTTTAGCAAAGTGAACCTACATTACTGCAACATTCTTAAACTGGCTTGCAAATGTGCTCTGGGAGTGCTGGTCTGTTTTCTCTTACTCCAAAGCAGGAGATGGGGATCAGAGGGTGAAAAGTCAGAGGGAGGACAGCTTGACAGATAGAGCCGGGGTGGTGGAAGGGTCAGCGCTGGGAGGGCCATTTCCTTACTGATTTTTATCCGTCTATTAACACAATACACCACCTGGTTGCTATAAACACACATGAATGAGAACATGGCGCGTGCACGCATGTTGTGCAAAATGAACTTTAAGAGAAAGAAAACAAGTCGAATTAGGACCTCCAGCAAAAATAATATGTTCCTCACATAGCTCCACTGGAGGAACCGAGTCCCACATTAATCAAAACAACTTTGATGACAAACTTTGAAGGTAACTCTTTGTCCCAGGCAACCGTCTCTTTGATTGCATTTTCCCTTTATTCTTTAGTTTAATCAGAGGAGCCTTTTCAATAGAGAATTCAATTACTCCACACACCTGAACACACAATGCTTTGGACCTCATTCAGCGCTGGTCATTGTTGGTTTAAGCATCAGCGTCCCTAATAGGAAATATTGATTCAAACTTCTTTGCCTTCTTTCTGTCCAGGCACCGGCATGTATTCTGTTCTGAGGCTGAACAGATTGGAATCAAAAGTGAACGAGTGTTTATTTCATTTGGGCGTATTTCCCTGCAGACAAGCAACGCCTTTTGTGCTTTATTGCTCGGATTATCATCCTGAAAAAGCAATTAGTATGAAATGATCCCTTCAATTCATTACTATAGTGAGAAAGATGAGGAATCGCCAGACACGCTAACCTTTCTATGTGGTTTGAATATCATTTGTAATAAGAAGTGAAGCACTAAGAGCTGCTTAATGTTACACAGTTCATATTCTTGACAAAGGTAACCATGTTGTAGCAGCAGAGACTGTAAAAGAATCATAATGGCAAAAAAATACTTAAAGGAATGAATGACCTTTGCAAGAGTGGTGGCATATTTTGTTAAAGGTCAACACGGTGGAGTAGAGTCAAAGAATAAACAGGAGTGCTCCATCCAGCTCTGGAAACAAGCAGCATTCTCTGGACAGCACCAATTTCAGATTCAGCAGTCCAGCCAGAGCCAAGTGGAGTATATTCATCATGTCCAGGTCTAAAGCGAACAGTGTCTACAAACGACTTTTGCACAGATCACTTCATAAATCTACTAAAGAGCACTTAATGAAGGTCTATGATCTCAGCCACAGAGATTTACATACAAGTTATGACACTGCAGAAGGCTCTGAGTCGATGCCGTTATCTACTTTCATTTGGTTTTAGCTGTTGCAGAGGGCACTTTTTTTTCAAAGTCTCTACATGCCAAGTATATCAATTTCATATTACAGGCAAGAGACACTTGCTGCAGGGCCGCACCATAAAAACATTTCGGTAAGTACTTACTTTAGTCGGATGTACCTTTATTTTCCTCATACTTAAATATTATATTTCTTATTTCTAACATATTCTGTGCACCCATTAATGTGCTGCAGGCTCAATTCTCATTGGTGTAATATTTACAGAATAATTTGTGACATTTACACATAAGTTCTCTGTTGCTAGTTGTTGGACTTTGTTTCCTAAAAATATCATACTATTGATAATTACTGAGGCTGTTAATGGTCAATTTATGATATAGTTATAACCACAAAAAGTCTTAGATTAGCAGGACTGCAGATGTAGTATGTATGAGTCTGCACTAAAACTTTTATCAGTAAATTATTTCATCTCATTCCTCAGTGTGTCCTAGTTTAAGCACTGTTCTTTCCAAACGTGAGGGAAATTATAATCAATATACATTCAAAGCCCTAACTACACTTACAGAGTAGATATTTGTCACAAAAGGAAAGGTGTTTTATTTTGAAATTTGTGCTATTTCCTTTCATATTTGGAGTTTATGTTTTCTCCCAATATCTGCAGTGTTTGATTACAGTAGTACATGTTGCAAGGTTGTAGGGATTCATAATTTCCAAAAAGTTCACACCAGCTATCTAAGTGGGTGTTGATATGAATGATTAATGTTAAGGTGTAATAATGAAGCTCTTGAATTTCACAACAAGGACAGTCTCAGATGTGCTGGTATGTTCATCATATACAGTGTTGCATTTCAAAGATGATCTTACATGATGCGTTACAGAGTGCTTAGGACGAAAACATTTCAGCACCCTCAGAAAATGCCCTCAGCTATTAGCGATGTCGACAAGTCTTGAGGGATCCAGATCAGTTGCAGTTCTAAAAAATCAGAGAGTCTGTAAGGAGGGGAAATCAGATAGACAGCAGCCAAAGAAATGAAAGTCATATATTTAGTATGAAACCTGCAGTGTCACTTACAGAAATGAAAATGAAACATATACTGAATGCCTTTTGAATATGTAATAAGAGCTGATATGTCTAAGTCCTCATGATTTGTCGAAATAAAAATATAAGTACTGCATTTTTGAGCGTTTTATTATTGGCAAGGTTATTCCTCTTAGCAGCACAGAGAGACAGTGTCATGTCTACAATAGAGCCTCCCTCAGTATTTTCCCTCTCAGAATGGAGGTGCTCTGCAGAGCATGTAGCCTTCACTTTGTGTGTGTATATATATGTGTGTGGGTGTGTGTGTGTGTGCTGTCTACCTGCCTCCACCACTGAACCCATTGCAATGGGAGGGAGGAATCCGTGATCTCCCATCAAGCGCTCAGGAGAGCGCAGCCACGCAAGATTGATGACACCCTCCGGAAGAAACAAAAGATCTGCCGCCTGCGAGAACTGGCTTATGAGACCTGATAGACTCGTCTCTTAATAAACATCACTGATATGTCAGCCATGGCATGTTTCACCCACAGCTGCATCGTGGAGGGTGCAGGGAGCAACTGCACCCCTACTGTCACTGCACTCTCACAGTGAAACGCCATAGTGGTTACATCCAGACCAGACAGGGGAGAAATACTAAAGCATTAATATCAGGGTGGAGCCTTTTTCCTGGGAAATTCATGGGAATTCTGTCATGATTTGCTACATTACTGGCAGCATTTATGTTTTACCTCTTTGTCTTCACAGGGCTAACCATTTCAAAAGCATATTCAATGTAAAATGTGTAAGTATTGCATTTATGCACACCTATTCTCAATATCTTTATGGTCAGGGTAAATGTGATGCATTTTGGCAAAGAAAATATACTGCATGTTTGAAATTGCCTATTTGCATATTATTTGCCTGTGTGACATAGTTTATGTATTTCCAATAACACCTTGTAACTAAATGACACATAATCAATGCTCAGTAATCAGAGATTTTTGAATTATAATATTTGCATTTTAATGAATGAAGCCTGAACAATTGCTGGCTTCATTGCTTCTTAACCTTAAATGGGGGGGGGGGGGGGGGGTATTTGACAGTGGGACATCTCTTTGCCGCCGAGAAGAGGAGACTGAATGACATCTATACATACATGAGCAGCTTTCCGCTCTGAACTCTGCCACATTTATACACTCTGCTGTTTACAATATTCTGTCTTTCCACCATAAAAAATGTTGTATCTGTCACAATTCTATCTCCCAGACCTTCCCTCAGAGCTGTATAATGCCTTGTTAAAGTCAGCCGTGTGTGAAATGGCGTTTTAAAATAAATGAAACCGAGCAGGAAAGTGAGGAGAGAGGGAATATTGCGATGTCAAGCTGACAGACAGGCAGTGAAAATGTAACAAGAGCTATCATCTTAAAGAAAACCGGATTAAATAAGAACCTAGGACCGTCGGTGCATCTCCAGCCCCGATATTGACATGTCGCCGGCTAGGGCCATTTTTCATTGTCTCATCAAGACAAAGCATTATGGGAGATCAATCTCCCCCCTTGCATCAGATAGGCACATCCAGTTTAAAGTGTGGGGTGTTGGTTTTATTATTCCTGGTAATCCACTGAATGTTTTAGACAGTGTAGCGAGAGCATCACTGTCACACTCTGACATGCCAAGTGGAAGAAGCTTAATTTGAACCTGGAAGGATGTATAGCATCTGTTGTCACCATGCAGCATGGAGGCCCAGTGTGATCTTAATCAATAAAACACTGCTGAAATCACTTTGCATTCATTTTAGCCATCACACCGGCTCCTTATTGCTAAAGGATTTGCTCAATTTAGATAACAATAGTGGGATTCAGAGGCAAGGAGCAAACTGATGCATATTTATCTTTTAACACAACTAGCCACCATCTATGTGCAATAATGGTGTGGCATAATAACACACACACAAAAAAATCAATCCTTTGGCTTTTAGATCACATTGAAAACTGTGGCCAACTGTGATGATGACATGAAATTATACATCATGCCTTTAACCTCTGGAGCTTGTATATCTTTAGGGGTCGTTAATTTTAAAAGTCGACCATTAACCTGCGGTGTAATGTGGAATGAGAGAGGTACTGTGAGGCAGGTCTCTATAAAAACAAACACGCAGGCAGACGTTCCACCATGAGACAGAGACGCTCTACACACATGAAGCAGAGGAGAAGGACTGTATCAGAGCTTTTACTCGAGTAAAGAGAAGAGATACCACAATAAAAAATATACTCAGATACAAAGAAAACCCCGCAGGATGGCTCCTTATGGGGTGTTCTTATCATTATTATTATTATTATTATTGTATTAGTACTGGTGCCTTAAAGTAGCATTTCAATATTGAGCTGTGAGTAACAATAAATCTTCTATCATTAACTGATCACAGAGTTTGTGCATAATTAAGTGAATAAATGGAATCAGCAAAGTAACAACTGACTATGGCCGATGATGGAATGTAAACTGAAGTACATATTTTGAGGCACTCTTACTTTACTTGTACTTCATGTTTTATACTTGACTACATTTCTTTATATAATCAAATGACCACACATGAGATTATAAAATATGACACACTGACATAGAAACCACTCTGTATATAAAAAATTTCAGTGAGCTTCACTTCGACAGTAAAATGCTACTTACACATTGTGTAGCATTAATATTAATACAGAAACATAACATGTAATAGCACAACACTCACCAGGGTATTTATCTGTATTATGAGTACTTTCATTTTTAGTACTACTTTTTAGTACATTTGTTAATAATACATACTTTTATATAAGGCAGGACTTTAACTTGTAACGGAGCATTTATATCAAATAAATGCAGCCGAGTAAATTCAGTAAAAAGCTTTTCTCTCTACAAAATAGCAACATAGACTTATATGTAATTTTATATATATACATTTTTTTTTTTTATTGTGGTGATGCTACTATATGCTATATATTTATATTATATGTCAGAGTTGTTGCTTTCATTCTAGAAGCTGGAGATTGTTTTTACTTTGTGAGACTTACAGTTGTTTTTAATTTTTTATTATTAACATAAAGACCAACAGGCTGTGTCTGTGAGAGTGTTCATAGATGTGAAGTCTCTTTTCTCATTATCTCAGATAACAATTAAATATTTTTGCATTATGAGCCATGTGCAATCAACTGAATAATTACAATTCTGAAATAACACAATAACAATAATTGTAAAGGCTCTTCCCTCCATCTGAACACAGTTTGACCTGAACAAAAACAACCCCTCAGCCCGTCTCTCCCCCCAGTGAGTTTGGACCTGGTGGTTTTACCTCTACAGCCCCGCAGGGAGTTAGGTATGAAGCTCTGCCTTCGCCTGTTGATTGCACTTTGACCAATCATTTCCTTTAAGTGCTCCAGAATGTCACATACAAAAAACATTCTTCATTCAGTGCCGAGAAGCCAACGTCCACTGTGATCAAAGAGACATGAGTGTACTTGGCACTCTCCCACTCTCCCACAGAAACATAAGTCCTGAGTGTTTAGACTCCACTGTCTGCTGCTATATTTGGCTGTGTCAGAGCAAAACACACAAGCTTTCTCAAAACAGATCTTTTTTTTTTCCTGTGAAGGGAATATTAATTTCACACAATTTCACACAATTTCATTTTCCAAAACATAAAAACTAAGAATACAGAGCTTATGTTCTAAGCTTTGTTACATTTCTTATAGAATGGTGTAACCTCATTTACGCAGAGATTCAGCTCCGTGTCCTATAGTCGACAGCGAAAACGAGAACTTGATGTGTCCTTTCCGAGGAGAAAATCAGACCCAGAGCTGTGTTTGTGAGGATTAAGATGTTTGACGACCAGGGCCCCCTGACCGAGGCGGTTTCTGACCACAAATAAACATCAGCCTCAGCGGGTCCCTGTGCTCTGGCCTCTGCACGGTCAGCAACAGGAGCGCATCAATCACAGCTGGAGTGGGGGCTCCCCAAGGCGGGTGCACTGAAAAAAAACCCCGGCCAGCTGCCGCCCCAACCCTTCACTCACACACACACACACACACACACACGTGCACACAGGCACAGGAGTACACAGACACACAGTGTACGCACACATACACAGAGAAGCTTAATCTCCCTCCACAACTTAACTCTGATAGACACCCCGTGGCCTGGCTGAGACATAGATGCTTCAGAGGGTGAACAAAGAAGAAGAAGAAACAATGAAACACACACTTAGAGTAAAAATGTTTGATGACAGATGTCATTAGATGCTGCCTTATGTCACTATAATTTTAAACAGTGATCCAATTAGTATTCTTAATGTTCTTTATTTGTATGTAGAAATGTGTGGAAGGTATCACCTTAGACATATTAGAAGCAGTGTGTGAAGTTAAACACATCTTGAAATTACCTTGACATGAAAAAAAAGATTAATAGAATACATGAATAAATAGTAATAATAAAAATAAAAGAACATGAGTGTAATCAGCAAAATATAGTCAAGATATCAAAAGTACAAGTTTTTCTTTCATTTATGGAAAATAGTCCTTTTCAGAGAAGGCATTATTACATAGATTATAAGAATTAGTATTAGATAATTAGTATTAGTAGTATCAGTATCAGTTGTAGTAGTATTAGTATGAATGGATTAACATGTAAATAACATTTTAATTTTGCAACTTGACAGGCTGGAGCTAATTTTAATTACTGAATACAGATGTATGGATTTTCCTCAATGAAAATTAATCATATTTATAGATGCAGATGTGTTTCATGTGAAGATTTTAAATATATATTCATATTGTAGCTCTCGAATAAATTTAGTGGGATATAAAGTACAATATTTCCCTCTAAAATGGTGAAGTAAATGTAATTAGCAATTTTCCAGATCTGTCTCGACATGTGCACACTTCCTTCTGTGTTAGCAACCTGTATGGTCTTGTTCGTCTCCATCACAGGTCATGTTTTGGTTCCCTGTTCTGTTTTTGGTAATAATTCTGAATAATTCCATGACACTTTCACTTCACCTGCGAAGGTGAAAACACATTATGCAGTGATAATAATCCACTGCTCATGTGGTAGTCTCACTCCTCTTTGCCTCAGGAAGCGAAGGAAATTATGCAGCTTGTAGTGTTACACCATGTGTGTGTGTGTGCGTGTGTGTGTGTGTGTCAAAAAACACAAATATTCACATTGGGGATTTGAGACTAAACGTGTAATAAAGTTGGTTTGTGTGCAGCTTACTTCATCAAAGTGTTTCCTGTCTGTAAAGCAGGTGTATGTTTACTTTGTGTCATTCTGCAGCAGACATTTGTACATTTGAGGTGGATCCTCAACATAAAGGAGCAGTTTATTGCATTCTGTATATCACTTCATATGCTATAATCAAAGATAGTTAATGTTAGCAGGCTATTTGTCATAGTTTATCTCTTTCTTTATTTCTGTTGCTGAGTACAGTTTAATTTATATCATGTAACATATAATTTAATTCCACTGTTTTTGTTTGTAGTGGAAAAAAATTCACATTCACCTCCCTCCCTGGGTAATATTGCCCCCTGCTGGACTCCAACAGATGTTGCTATCTTTTGGCTTTAAACCTTCAACGGTTTCATCCCGTGAACAAAGCTGAGGCTGCAGCTAACAATTAATTTCATCATCATTTAATGATGATTGTTTTTCTCATTCTACTGACTCATTGTTAAGTCCAAAAAATACCAGAAAATAATGAAAGTTGTCAGTTGACATGGTAGACATTGAAAGACATTGTCGTGTCTGTTTGTTTTGTCCAGCCAACAGTACAAAACTGATCATATGCAACAGAAAAGAAGACAATGTTCATAGGCTGTAACAATAGAATACATTATTGCTTATTTACATGTCAGCTTCGGTTTGGGTGAATACTGAATCGAGGAGACACAAAATAAGGTAAACAAAATAAAGATGAACCTCTGATTAAATTCTTAGATTTTAGAATCTGTGTCCCTGTCATCTTTGTAAAGAATAGTTTTACAACACCACTGTTACGGTTACAGTTGGGGTGTTGTTTGCCTTTCACGTTGAATCAAAGGCTTTCAGTCATGAAACTCCTGCTGGAAGAAGACAGTCAGAGTTATTTTACCACACTATGTCCTGACAGTGAAACCAGAGGAGCATACAAAAGGTCCTGCATTCAACATGCACATGAGGCCAAAGTATTAGAAGAAAGATGATGAAAAGTAGAACTCGTGGAATAGAAAGGCCATAACTACCAATGAGAACATCAAGGTCATGATGTCATCTGCAGCCTTTTGGAGGTTTTAGTGACCTACAGGAAGAGTTTACACATTTTACAATTATAACCTTGAACAGGGTGAATATTTCACAGGCTGATTCCAGCATTTAGATAAATAGATACATAATAATAATTCAAGAGTCACTATTTCTCCACTAGAATTTTGCTATACAGCTGCATTTAGACTTCAGCGTGGGGGTTAAATGTTAATGTTATTATCACAAATACATTATTGGATAATGCTGAGATATGAACTCATTTCACTGCCACAGGCGTGGCACAGTTGTATGCATGACACAATAATACATGTAAATATAGCTGGTTCAATTATAAAAATATTTAAAGTGTAGCATACTTACTTGGGTAGCTGTAGTTTACATTTAGTTACAACAGACACACACTGTGTGATGCACATGTCTGGGAGATTTCTTCTGTATAAATGTATCGGGTGTTTGTGGCAGTTGTTTGGTCTTTAAGCCTACATGTACAGACACATTTTGAAATAATATATGAATAGCAGAAGTCAGTCATTATATTATCAGTTTCTACATTTTTCCTATTTGAGTGTGGCCTACTGACACAAGGAGGTCAAACTTCGCTGAAAAAAAAGCAGACCACCCCTGCTAAATGAGGAAAATGTCTTCCAGGCTGCACATTCATATTTTCTGCTTTTTGAGAAATTTCTGAGCATAACCTTACCTGTTAGGGCCTGTACGTTATGTTACAGTAAATGTGCTGTGGAGAGAAAAGTAACAGTGCCAGCAAATTAATGTGTTCAGTGTGCATAAACAGCAAAGCTTTATCATCAAAGTGCTGAATATTCATTTTCCAGGACGCAGCGTGAGCAAATTAAAACAGCTGACCTCATCTGTGGATTGATTGATATCTGTCAGAAGTGTACAAGCAGCCAGACGGAGCAAAGATTCACCTGACGATGTTTAAAAGCACTGCTCCAACTGCCGGAAACTCATTCAGCAGAGCACAAGCACACTTGCAGTGTTATAACCTTTAATACATCTTTGTTAGAATGTCGGCTTTAGTTTAAAAAAGACAAGTTTTCTGTCAAAAACTATGTGTTGAACAAAGGCTGAGAATCCTGACCTAGATGTGTGTTAGTGCATGATTTGTGTTATAATTGAAAGCTGGTTAGGGATGCATTAATTAGTCAAGGGTTCTTTCCTCCTCTGCCATTTGCAGCCATTATGAACATTGCCTACACAAAGCTCTCCATGTAATTGATATTGTGAACAAAGATCATAAAATCTACCTAAATCAAATAAAAAATAGTTAATTGGCCGACTTATTACATTCCAGAGTCCATTATGAAGAATTATATTATATTCCTTTTCTCTGCGAGGTAATTGAATTTCTAATAGAACATTTAGTTTTTGAAATGACCTTTTTCAATTAAAGCTCTTTAATTGAAACTATATCTTTTTCAATCACTGGATGTCATTTAATTAAACTATATGAGATATACTGTATATAGGACACTCTGCCTCTCAAATTGTATTCATTTTTTGACTCGTAACACTTTCTGAATATTTGTGCCTTTGGCAAACTGATCTCTGACAAAATAATATTCACATCAAACTTGTCATTAAATTATTAATTGTTATAAAATAGGGATGTTACAGTAAATCTCCAGTTACACTGTGACATATATATATACTCTATACTGTAATACTATTGTAGGTTTGTCAGAAACAGAAGATGCTAACAGAAGAACAGAAAAGACTTGAAACAACAATTGTCATAATAACAACAACAACAACATGAATAATAATAACAAAGAGAATAAATCATAACAAATGCTAACATAATGAGAAAGCACTGAAAGCATTGAAATAAAAGTGTTTCTAATAAAAGTAACTTTTAATAAAGTATCTTAAATCTGGCTGTAGTTTGAGTTGGAAACCTGAGGACAGTGGACCAAGAGGGTCACATCACCCTATCCTAGAATTCCTTACAGGCTTACTGAGAGCATTTTGAATGAGCTGGAGATGAGCACGTACAAGCTGGATATAAAGGAATGACAGTAGTTCAAGTGAAAGAGTCAAAGGAGTTCTGCAACTGAAAAAAATTATAACTTTAACTATTGTCCACATACATACAGCAAACTCAATTTGTACTGGATGATAGAAGACTATGTTGAGATTATAGAGGAACCGTTAAAGTAAAACATGCAGCATAAATTTGATGTTGTGTGTGTGAAATGTGAAAACCAGAGGCACCATGTAAAAGGAAAATAAAGAGGACCTAAAACAGATCCTTGAGGGACACCACAGGTGAGGGTGGATGGTGTGGAAGAGGCTTAGTAAACCAGAGTTGGTGGAAAAGAACAGAGTTCAGATCGGAATGTTTCACAAATACCTCAGTTGTTCATAAAAATAATGAATGTAACAGAAATATCTTTTAGCTTCTATTTTTTAAATTACCATTCACTTCTTTCAAGATTATTCCATTAGCATGTGCTACATTTGAGGACAAAGTGTGATTTTGAGAGAGAAAAACAAGAAGGCGTAGTGAGAAATCATCAACCACAACAACATCTGACATCTGACAACACACTCACTTTGCCCAACACTGCTTTTTGTGTTTTTGTGTCACCTTTTGGCATTGCACTGTAATGCTCCAACCCTGTCAGCTCTCTTTCTTGCAGCAGCTGCTGTTGTGCCCACTCCCCACCCCCATCCATTTTTTCCCAACCCCCTCAAAATCACCTTTTCTTTTTGAATCAAGTTCAACATCTGGAGGAGGAAGAAGTCCCCAAAACTGCTTTTGTTCTCTGTGTCAGACCAGATTTCAGATGGGCTGAGGCACAACTTAGGGCAGCGGCAATGATTCGTCCTAAATAGGGTGCGTTTTTGTAACAGCGACCAACTAAGGACGACTGTTACAGCCTCTGTCTTTATTTACTGATTTAGGATTTGTTTTCCCTAAACCAAAGTACATTAAAATCTATTCCAAGCCTTTGGTGTCATGTTTTGGAGTCACACTCCTCCATCCTACGAGAAACATCTTTGTAATCTCACTAAATCATTCTCGTCAACACTTATTCAGTAGAATAACAGCATAAAATCTTTAACAATATCAGCATAAGGACCCAACATAGGGCCCACATTGGATTATGTCAGGTTGAGGCCTAAACTCAGCTGTAAGCAGTGCAGATCTGTGACAGTATCTGACCAAAAGGGACTAATAACTAGGGGAAAAAAACAAACAGCCGAGCGCTGATTTGTTTCCAGTGTGTATCACCCCTCAGAACACAGGATGCCTTTACATGCAATGTGACAAGACTTCCTCTATTCTTAACGTCTGTTTCTGTGGCTGCTGGGGTGGAGGAGAACGGGGTTGAGGCATGAGGGTTGGGAGGGGTCGGTGGGCTCCTGGCAGTGGCCTTACCGAGGAACGTCTGACACAGCCTCCACTCCACACGACTCTGTGCCTGCAAGACAGCATGCAGCCATCTGCTGGATCATCCCCTGCCCTCCTCCTCCACTATCACCACTACACACCCCAGACCCTCCACCCAGCACCCCATCCGGATGCTGCTATAACCACTGACAACGCAACAAGCTAATTAGGAGATTTACTGTCCTAATTACACATGCACAGAAGTGTTGCTCGAGATTTCTATTTGGGGCTCGCCTCTGCACGCGATTTCCCCTCGATTAAAGGCAAATGTAGCATGTAAAACTGTGTGATTGTCTTTTACACCCCTGCATGATGCTGATTCACAATGACACCCGACAGACAGCTGGAATGGCTGAGGGCTCCCTGACTTCTGAGGGCTGTAAGAAAGAGACGGGCTCCGAACCCCTGCAACCAAAGTGAGAAAATGAGTTGTGTGGTGCGTTGAGGGGATGCTAGACTGGAGATAACACCCACAATCCATAACATTCTGGTCTACTTTCGCTGTCAATTAAGAGACATGCAACAAGACGACTACAAAGACAACAACAAGCCTACAGTATGGAACGCCCCCACAACACAACCAACAGTTTTCTTTGATATCAAAGTCAGATTTACTGCGGAGCTTTTCAGAAGTTGCATTGAGCCCCTAAGGAGAAATAAAATGGATATCAAATGTATTCTCAAGACACTGAAATGGCAATGTTATTTTGAGAAACCTTTCCCAGAATTGTTCACTATTAAATGCTTAAAAATACTTCATATGAACACAGAAATGATTAAAATTGCTGAACCTCCCACAACAGCTTCCAAACGTAATAAATGCTAAATATACTACATGTGTGGTGCTCTAAATTAGACAGACTGTGAATGAAACATTGACAGATTATCATCTTACATGGCTAACCTGCTTGTTAGCCAACAGCTGCACATCCAACAGAGCAACATTAGCATTTATTTGGAGTAATGTTTCTGTCTAAAGAGTTAAAGACCAATATCCACTCTCCTGTTAGCTCTGTTTTGTTGTTTGTTGTATAGCTCCACTATGTTTACCAGCTAGTTGCTGACATTGTGTGATGGCTGCTTATCAGTGGCAGTACATCAGGTTTGTCAGAACTCTTTTCCTGAAAACTGCATCATGCTTTAAGACAGTAAAATGCTCAGTAAAGATAAAGGAAATCACAGACACAGTTTTCTGCTTTAAATCTGTTTTGTTTTTTTATCAGTTTCTTTCAGCATCTTCTTACTTATCTGTTAAGTGTGTGGAAATTTTATTCAGGTGCCCTCAAATATTTTCTACAACCACAACTCTTTTCTGCACATTTACAAGGCCTTTTCACAGGTTTACAAGGGTGATATAAAACCACAAGCTTTGAGATTATTCATCATTTGAAAATTCCTAATGACCTTTATTTGAGCCCATACAGTTGAAAGATTAATGTTCCAGAACAAAGCTAGAAAGCTAAAAACTTTTAAAGGTTAAATTCAACTTTTTCTAGCTGAAAGATTAGAAGATCAAAAGATTAATAAATATGAAGCTGGAGCCAGGAGATAGTTAGCTTAGCATTGGAAGCAGGAGGAAACTGCTAGTCTGGCTCTGCCAGCACCTCCAAAGTGTTTTGTATCATCATCCTCATCTTTTGTTTAGTGTAAAAAATACTAGGTTTTGGTTTTACATGCATTATTGAGTTGGACTATATAGGTTTTTCTTTTTTCTTTCAATCTTCATGCTAAGCTAAGGAAACCAGTCCCTGACTGTAGCTTCAAATTAAACAGACAGATACAGAGAGAGCTGTATTCATTTTCACATCTCACATAAAGCACAAAAAGCATGTCCCCGGTGTCAAACTATTCCTTTCACACACACATTTGCAGACCAGAAATCTTCTAGTTGTACCGATTGTATTCAGGATGATTCAGAGCGTCTTTATAATGTATACAGTAATTCTATCTCTAACAAGAGCTAAGTGTACAGTCATTTAGGCACTGCAGTACCAGTGTGCTGCCTGTACCTTGCCGCCTTATTACTGGCAAAGGCCAAGCAGAGCGGCAGAAAATGCCTGGAAGCCCACAGGGTCTCTAAATATTAATGAACTTCTCCTCACACGGGAATAGTGGAAGCATCTCCTTTTCTTTTTCTCTCCTTTATTATGCTCGTTTGTTTAATTAAAAGAGTGTGTTTTAGGGAAATGAGCCACTGTCGACTGCCTCTGGGGTGGTTCTCTGTAGGATGTGGGCTGCTGGCATTTAGGTGAAGAAGCTAGGTGACATTGATTAGACCTGAGACCTGGTGGAAATTGCATTGTTTTTGACCATGTTAATCTCATTAGTTGGCTTATGATTTGATAATCTGATCATTTGGATGTGTATGAGGCGATATAAAGAGTTAGATGTGACAGACTAATACTACATAATAAAAGCAACAAATAAAAACAGCAAGTTTGTATATTTTTACAATAAAAAAAACACCACATTAACACAAAAACATGATGCTGTAAAACAGTTATGAGACAGCTGGAGGATGTGAGGAGGAGAAATATAGTCCAGCTGCATAAAAACATGGCCTGAGGCAGCTTTTAAATTCAAGCCGCACAGTCCCTCATCATTAATAAGAGCCAAGTATCAGATAAGCTCATCTCTAGCGTAACAATAACATGAGTAAACAGGACTTCCTTTGGCAAGAATCATCCTCGGCTCTCTGTTATAGTTTCCAGTTTCTCCATACTTATATCCTTTCAGAATCCAATTCACTTCAAGGCTTAACATAAATGAGCCTGAGCTTCAGTTTGAACAGATAGTAGACATAGAGCTTTTTTTTATTTTCAGTACATAATACTGACAGGTTTGTGAAGAATACGGCCACACTTGAATCCCTGTTTTAATTGCTTTTCAACAGCGCTAACAAAGGAGTAATTTAGACCACATACAATAGCATTCTCAGCTGGCCTGCCCTAGTTATTCTGGAAAGAAACTTTTAATTCAAAGTGCTGTGTAGATTAATTTTCTGATATGTTAAACATTGTTCTGCATACTAATTGACACCATTTTTTATTGTGCAAAGCAAGTCTTTTCATGGAGGCGTAATTAAAAGGGCTGGCAGGGCTTTTATGGCACACGTTAGAGCAGAAATTAGCCAATTACCATTTCTGTTTGAGGGGTGAAATGACCATCACTGCGTCTGCTTCTCTTTTATGTGGCCCACTTAATGGTTTTTAAATCCTCCCCCCAAATATTTAGTATTCCAAGCCAAAAGAGAGAGACAGAGCAAATTACCAGGCCAATATATCTGTCCTCAAACATGAATTACTGTAAAACACGACAGATAGAAAGAGTATTTTCTCTCATAGTGTGCCTCTGTATTTGTTTGTTGTTGCAAAGCAAATAAAATACGGGATGTTTTATAATTTTCCTGCAACTTATTTATCATGGCTCATGTCACAGGATGCACTGTAAGACAAAAAGCTTTCTGCATGATGGCAGACAACTGCCATAAAAAGATTTCAACTCTTAGATCAACTGCCCCTGACCTTTTAAAGAAAGATTTATTACACACAATAAAAGAGGAAAACTGGTGTACCTGATGGTTTTTTGGCTCTTGTCAGTCTTTCAGAGGAGTAAAAACACTGTGTGGACTATAAGTGGTGTAATTACACCACCCTGTGGTGAGAGTCAATACATCACATAAAGAAGAGGACCTTATTCATCTCATTGACTGAATTTCTTTCCAGATTGGCTAAAATCTTAAATAAGAGGCCTAGAATTGAATATTACTAGGGTTGCAAAATTCTGAATTTTCAAAGTTGGAAACTTGTGAATTTATAGGAATAAATTAGAAATGGAAGGTTGGCTGTTAACAGGGAACTTAGATATAGTTGGGAAAAATATATTTTAACATTATCTCGACTGAAACAACCAGACAGAAGTAACAAATGTGTGGACTACCACGTCCACTACACATATTATTACTGCCATTATTGCTACCATATCTCCATTACAGTTTATAGTTAGTTTATGATTTGCTGCTGCTGTGCATCTGTGTCTCTCTATCTCTATCACAGGTTCCACTGCTACTGTAATCATTTTATCATTCATTGTAATTCATTGTCATTTTATCATTCATTGTAATTGTACAATATGTTTGTGTTGATTTGTCCTGTACACGTGACATCCATTGCACGTCTGTCCGTCCTGGGAGAGGAATCTCCTCTTTATAATATTATTTACAACGACCCAACAGTTCCACCATGAGCAAGCACATGGAGACAGTGGCGAGGAAAACCTTCCTTTTAACAGGCAGAAACCTCGGGCAGAGATAGAGAGACACAGATGCACAGCAGCAGCAAATCATTAACTAACTATAAACTGTAATGGAGATATGGTAGTAATAATGACAGTTATAATATATGTAGTGGATGTTGTGCAGGACCACAGCAGCAGCCACGATCCATGAGAACCTGCTGGACGACAGAGCACAGAAACTCTGACATGTATGTCTCATTAATGTAAAGATCATTTTGCTGATGTGACCATGTGAATATTTTGGTTTTTACTGCACCTTTATAAGCACATTTTGAACACTTTGTTTTGACTGTAACCTCCCACATAAATGTCATTTACCATAAGACCTCAATACAGATTCATGGTTGATTTCAGTTAATACTGTTGCTTTGACGAATACTGTCCTGGATGTCTGCTGCAACCGATCTGCAGAGAAACTGGTTTTGCAGTGTTCTGGCTTCACGAGAAGCAGAAAGAGTTCAGGTTGCTTCCCAAAAACTATTATTATATACACAAGAACAAGCAAAGCATTCATGCAGTTTGATGTCCAACAGATAGAGACAAGCAAAATAAGTACAATGAGTACAATGTGCAAGAAAAAGTACAAACTACAAATGAATTCCTTGATCTTTGCATTTCTACAGATATCCATCTCAGAGGTTAAAGGTTGTCACATGGCATGTTGAACCAGTCACATAGTCTGTACATCTGTTTGCAGAAAGTATGTATCTATGCCAAATCATAACAAAAGTTAACTCGTGACGCTTTCCGTATAGAACAGGTCTAGACTGGACTCTTTATAATGTTTTCTACAGAGACCAACAATTTATGAGCAAGCACTCAGCTACAGTGCAACAGCAAATATGGAGTATCTTAGTGGAAGAATTAGTAAATGTATGAGTTATACTGATTACAGACAGTGACTACAATATGCTGAGGGACAATTCTTAATTCAAAGTGTGATGATCTGAAGCCACAAATCTGACAATGTTCTTCTTCTTCTCTCTTCAGTGCAAAAACAAGAAATGCATGTTTCGCATGTCCCTGTGTTTTCATGCACTGGCTGTATGATAGATCTTAACCTGTGTTTTAAATGCATTTAAAGCCTGACCATAAAGATCTCCATGAGTCATCACACTGAGGTAGATTTTCAAGAACGAATGTCTCTAGCAGAATATGATCTAATAAATGCTTAAGAGAAAAGTCATTCCAAGTCTTTTGAACAATGAACTGAAGGAGGATTCCTTGTTTGTTATCTGCTGCTCATCGACTGCTCAGCACAGACACGCGGATGACAAATTATAACAGTCAGGTAGTATGTAAAGTTGTGAAATGTCTTCACAATGCAGAAACATAGTGATTGCAAGCTCATATATTTTTTAACAAACAGCTCAACAATTCACAAGGCGGAGAGCATATTTTTACTCTTCTGCATTTTAGCCACTAGATGTCACTGTCTGACCACACATCTTTTGTTGCTAATGACGACAAAGAACATTGTCCAGCCATACTTTTATGTGAAGGCATTGAAAGGTTTTATAATTTTAGATAATTATGTAAGTGAACAACTATCTTAGATTGGATTAAACATTTTGTGAACAGCATGTGACACTAAGTTTCACTAATGATACAACACATAGTTGAGCTGAGTCTTTGCCTGTAGACCGGCTTGCCTTTCCATGACTTTGGCAGAATATTATAGGTCTGCGTGACCCTACAGCCTGTGTTAAAGGAAATATACAGACATGGACTCCTCTGTGATAGCCTGTGAAACACAGCTAAAGGGTCAGCAGCTGCAGTGAGGCCTCCAAGGACACGCACGACAAGCTGTCAGTGTGCATGTCACCATAGGTGCTCTTGCTGTGAAAATGGTCAAATAACCACGACTACACACCATCTTGATGCAGGTGTGTGTGTCAGGCACCGGAATCACTTGATCTGGATAATTTATTACACTTTATACAATTTTCATTTTAAACAGGCAGAATTAAACTTGTTTACCTGGTTGCATTGCCTATAAACCATCAAATCAAATCAAAATCGAATTTTATTTGTATAGCCTAAATTCACAAAACATATTTTGCCTCTGAGAGCTTTACAATCTGTACAGGGAGTGACACCCTCTGTCCTTAGACCCTCGAGTTCGAGTGACACAAAAAACCCTTTAACAGGGAAAAAAGGTGGAAGAAACCTCAGGAAGAGCCACAGAGGAGGGATCCCTCTCCCAGGACGGACAGACGTGCAATAGATGTCACGTATACAGAACAAATCAACACAAACATATTGTACAATTACAATGACTGATAAAATGACAATGAATTACAATGAATGATAAAATGATTACAGTAGCAGTGGAACCTGTGATAGAGATAGAGAGACACAGCAGCAGCAGTCATTAACTAACTATAAACTGTAATGTAGATATGGTAGTAATAATGACAGTTATAATATATGTAGTGGATGTTGTGCAGGACCACAGCAGCAGCCACGATCCACAAGAACCTGCTGGACGACAGAGCACAGAAACTCTGACATGTATGTCTCATTAATGTAAAGATCATTTTGCTGATGTGACCATGTGAATATTTTGGTTTTTACTGCACCTTTATAAGCACATTTTGCACACTTTGTTTTGAATGTAACCCCCCACATAAATGTCATTTACCATAAGACCTCAATACAGATTCATGGTTGATTTCAGTTAATACTGTTGCTTGAAGGAATACTGTCCTGGATGTCTGCTGCAACTGATCTGCAGAGAAACTGGTTTTGCAGTGTTCTGGCTTCACGAGAAGCAGAAAGAGTTCAGGTTGCTTCCCAAAAACTATTATTATATACACAAGAACAAGCAAAGCATTCATGCAGTTTGATGTCCAACAGATAGAGACAAGCAAAATAAGTACAATGAGTACAATGTGCAAGAAAAAGTACAAACTACAGATGAATTCCTTGATCTTTGCATTTCTACAGATATCCATCTCAGAGGTTAAAGGCTGACAGTAAGGGGCAGTCTAGTCCTATGGCAGCATAACTAAAGGATGACCTGAGCCAGCCCTAACTATAAGCGCTATCAAAAAGGAAAGTCTTCTCTAAATCTAAGAAATACGTCTTAAACCAGCTTAGGGCGGTTCCTTTGATGCCAATTTGATGTTCCAGTATCTGTAAAAGAATCTGATGGTCAATGGTGTCAGGACAGGTACAAGTACAGAGATGAGTCCTTTGTCTGATGCCATTAGGAGGTCATTTGTAACTTTGACTAGTGCGGTCTCTGTGCTATGATGCACTCTAAATCCTGACTGAAAATCCTCAAATAAACTGTTCTTATGGAGAAAGTCACACTAAGAAACTTATTGTAGCAGCCTGATAACAAAGAGTTACAATAGTCCATAAGTGGAAGAAAGCAGTCCTCGAAATGTGTTTTATGTGGGCGTTAAAGGACAAATCCTGATCAAAAACAACTCCAAGATTCTTTACGGTGGAGCTGGAGGCCAGGGTGATCCCATCTAAAGTAACTAAGTCTCTAGAAAGAGAGTTTCTGAGGTGTCTGGGTCCAATTACTTCAGAACTTCAGTTTTTCTGAATTTAACATTAGAAAATTGTAGGTCATCCAACTTTTTATATCCTTAAGGCATGCTTGAAGTTTAGGTAAGCCTGATTTCATCAGGCTTGATCAATAAATATAATTGGGTGTCGTCAGCATAACAATGCAAATTAATGGAGTGATTCCTAATAATGTACCCTAGAGGAAGCATATATAAACTGAATAGAAGTGGTCCTAGTACAGAACCTTGTGGGACTCCGTGACAAACTTTGGTATGCATGGAGGATTCATCATTGACGTGAACAAACTGAGATCGATCTAAGAAATACGACTTAAACCAGCTTACGGCGGTTCCTTTGATGCCAATTTGATGTTCCAGTCTCTGTAAAATAATTTGATGGTCAATGGTGTCAAATGCAGCACTAAGATCTAACAGGACAGGTACAAGTACAGAGATGAGTTCTTTGTCTGATGCCATTAGGAGGTCATTTGTAACTTTGACTAGTGCTATGATGCACTCTAAATCCTGACTGAAAATCCTCAAATAAATTGTTCTTATGGAGAAAGTCACACAGCTGATTAGCTACAGATTTCTCAAATATCTTAGAGAGAAAGGGAAGGTTTGATATCGGTCTGTAATTTGCTAAAACCTCTGGATCTAGAGTGAGCCTTTTAAGAAGAGGTTTAATTACAGCTACCTTAAAGGACTGTGGTATATATCCCGATAATAAAGACAAATTAATTATATCCAATAAAGAAGGGTTAACTAGAGGTAAAACATCCTTGAGCAGCCTGGTTGGGATGGGGTCTAAGAGACAGGTTGACGGCTTAGAAGAAGAAATTATCATAATAAAGTTATTTGATGAAGGTCGATGGGAGAAATACAGTATGTATACATATATATATATATATATATATATTAGGTTTTACAGCTGTTTCCAAACTTGCTGTATCAGAATGCCGATCAATGCCTGTTGAGGGCAAGAGGTGATAGATTTTGTCTCTAATAGTAATAATTTTATCATTAAAGAAGCTTATGAAGTCATTGCTACTTAGACCTAAAGGAATAGATGGTTCTATAGAGCTGTGGTTCTCTGTTGGCCTGGCTACAGTGCTGAAGAGAAACCTGGGGTTGTTCTTATTTTCCTCTATTAATGAAGAGTAATAGGCTGCTGTGGCATTATGGAGAGCCTTCCTGTATGTTTTAAGATTATCTTGCCAGACTAAACGAGAATCTTCCAGTTTAGTGGCACACCATTTGCGTTCAGATTTACATGTCTCTTGCTTTAATTTACGAGTCTGCTGGCTATACCATGGTGCTAACCTCCTTTGTTTAATTGTCGTCTTTTTCAGAGGTGCAATAGAGTCTAGAGTTGTCTGTAATGAGCCTGCAATTGTTACATCCATGTCTGTGCTGCTCCTGTTGTTATTCTCTTCCCCTCCTTGTGTGTTTCTCCCTCCCTCCTAAGGGTGGGTCCCAGATGCAGGCAGCTGCTGCAGGGCACACCTGAGGCTCATCTACTAATCACTCTCCTGTTGAAATATTCCGGCTCTCCACTCATTGCCAGATCTTTGCAGTTCACCACGCGGTAACTTCTCAGGCTCCTTGTCCTTGCGACTACAACCTTGAACTCCCTGTGTTTTTTTGAAGACTCACAGTTTTTTTTGTGTGTTTTCTGGTATTTCTTTTGTCTCCTTGTGTTCCTGCCTTGTTTTTGACTCTGTTCTCCCGTGCTCCTGCTCAGCACGCTGCCCCTCTGAACCCACTCCTCTCCCGGATCCTCTCCTCCTCCTCTCCTCCCCGTCGTCATCTACCCTCACGAGTATCCCAGCTTCCCCCTCCTCACTTTCCCTGGACCCCGTCTTTGTGCCATCTGGACCTCCCTGCTCTTTAGCCTGTCTTACACCCCCAGTTGTTGAATAAACCCTGTTTGCTCATGAAGTCAGCATTTGCCTCTTATCCGTTATCATAGCAGTAGGGGCTAAAGTGAGGGGCTAAAGGAAGCAGATAAGTCCTCTCCTGCATTAAGACATGGCATTGAATTCAATGCTGAAGGAATCACTTCCTTAAATTTGGCTACAGCACTATCAGATAAACATCTGCTGTAAGAGTTTCTACACAAAGGCTTATAGTCCAGTAGTATGAACTTAAAGGTTATTTAAAAATGGTCAGACAGAAGAGGATTCTGTGGAAAGACTATTAGATTATCAATTTCGATGCCATACGGGAGAACAAGATCAAGAGTGTGGTTGAGACAATGAGTCGGTTTATTTACACTCTGATAGAAGCCGATTGAATCTAATACAGAGATAAACGCAGTACTCAGACTATCATTGTGGTTGTCCACATGGATGTTAAAATCACCTACAATAATTACTTTATCTGAAATCATGTTGTCTCTTTGTCCAAACCTGCCCTTTCTTTTTGGCTGTAAAAGTTTCACAATTACCTTGGCTGTTTTCCACATATAAGTGAATGTCTTGGGAATTATTTTTCAGGCTTAGCACTACCTGATTCAACAAAACTCCATGGCACTACACTCTCTCAGAGCCTGGTCACACAAAACCATAGAGAAGCTTTTCACAGATTTGGTTTATTTGATTATATTATGTACATTAAATCTATTCATATACTTAATATATCAATAGTCTGGCTACAATAACAACAATCTAATAAGCATGGAATGATGCAGAACCACTCTTTTTTAGGGCCTATCACTTCATTGCCTGATCACTCTGTCTGCAGACATAAATCCTCTGCCTAATTTAAGCTTTAGCAATCCCCTTTGAGCGTGAACTATAATATTGTTCATTAATTATACGTTTTCTGTAGCCTGCTATACACCTTAGAAGTAAAGGTGACTCTTTGGTCTCACGGCAGCTCATTGGAGTGCTTTTATCTGTTGATTTTATACAGCTGTTTCCTTCTGTTGTGGTCAAGTTTGTGTGTTTTCTTTCAGAAATATGTTGGTTGGTTATTCACGACCTGCAGTATCTAGTGTTAAGCAACTGTATACCTAATTTTAAAATATATATGTTGTGGAATGTTTAGCTCCCTGTGACTTACTTACAAATGACCTTCTGGAAATTTCAAAGGGGGGAATCACATCACATCGGTTTAAATGGACGGATTCCAGTGCTCTGAATTCAGTGGTGTTTACATTTCAGCATGAAGTTTTTAGTCAGTTTAGATCATTTGAATTATAACGATCTTTCTCTGACGCCATAGCTTTGTTTCCTCGCCTAGCATCTGTATCAGTCTTGGCTTTTCTCAGACAGAAAACCAACTCTGTGTTTTCAACATAACACTCAGAGCACCTGATTTCAAACTTCAGAAGTGAAAACATATCTGACAAGTTATGACAGGTCTGTCTTAGGGTTATACTGCCAGTTGTGTGTACAAACTTGTTTGGGAGGAGCCGCATGTCAAATTTTCTTCCTTAATCCGGTTAGAAATGTTTTCAATATGACTATATATGATTTGTCAGAAATGTAAAATGCTTGCTTGCTTGCAAACATTTGATTAGTAAGGTGTTAGCTATAGCATGATAAAACTATTTAGTAGTAGTTTGATTAGAATGCATATATGATCTAAAATATATTATCATAATAAAACAAATATGGCTGATTAAACACCACATCAACCTTAGTATAAAATGCTACTCTCATTTGAATGAATCTGTAATAATCATCCAATTTTCAATTCAGTTTAATGATCACATTTAATCATGTGATCAATCAGCTGCAATCATTTTCATTTATCATTTTAAAAAGAGTGAAAAATGATAACATGAAGGGGAAATGTAATAAATAATAATGGAAATACATATAGAAGTAATACGAAATAAAGAGTAAATAAACTGAACATTTGAAGTACTTCCATTTTCTGTTGCTTTAGTTTGACTCCACTTTATTTCAGAGGCAAAAATTGGACCGTTTTCATATGAATACATACTTACTTAAATGTGTTAGTTTATGTGCATGCACTTTTTTTCAGACAATGCCCATTAAATTGCAAGGAGTTCTATTTTGAATTTAAAAGGCACAAACGAGCTGTGGGCTGGCACTGCACTCCTCAGTTGGTAGCTGAACGCCCGGTTCCCGAATCTCTGTGTAGTTCTGTTCAAACATATTACAGCACAGTGCGGTGCAAGTATTCAGACGCTTTACTTGACTTTACTTTGTCCCTGTCTGTGTTTTATCATCATATCTCATGTTTTGGATTCATATTACTGCTGCATTAAGGTGTGTTTCACATTTTGCTGTAGATATTTAAGGCTGACCTCAGCTACTTCATATACTGTTGGGTAGTTTTACAGCACTCATTCTATAGGTTATAAATAAGTTATAAATATGTTAATAGCATTGCTGTCCTCTGAGAGCCACATATCTTGATAAAGTCACCTTTTCATGAGGTCAGAAAAGCAGTCAGCTTTGTGACAGTTCATTTCCAGGTCATCCAAGAGGGATTTAAACCGTTTATTTAACTTCAGAAAGGACAGGCCAAGCACTTAGACCAAGTATTAAGAATTTGTGATCAAGTACAGTACTTGAGTAACCTAAATGCAGCCTCCTTTGTTACATTCCAACACTGAATAGTGCAGCAGCATGATGTGTGTTTGTGTAACAGGACAGGATGTATCAGTATGTCTAACCACATGTAGGTAAAATGAACCAACAACACTTTGGGAACACATTGTTCTGTCCGTCTGTCGGTTTATCGCCACTAGATGGCGCAGCACTTGTTTATGTCATGGCTGCTTGTCTCTTTGTGTCACATTTTTAAATCCAGTCCGTTTGCTTTTCACTCTTTGCACATGATTTGATGAAAATGTGTTGAAAGTTAAGAAAAAAAACTCCCTGGGATTTCTATCTTTAATATAATTAATTATTTTTTTTGTCAGTTGTTCGCCACGATGAACGGGTGACTCGGGTGTCATTTTATCATGAACAGGTCACGTTTTCTGTTGGCCAATCAGAGGCGGCGGAGATGCTCGGCAGTTGTATAAATCCAGCGTGGAGGCAGTGGAGGAAGCAGGAATGAAAAACAATAGAAAGCATCGCACCGACCACAAGTCAATAGACTCTTATAATCTGTCGATATTTTTCTATACTTAACATAAGGTAAGTGGACATATTCACAGAGATGTGCTGCTGGATCCATCTCCGCTTTGTTTTGAACCTGTTTATTTTTTTGCTTAGATGTTGATTTTGCCCTAATACAGATGCTGTGCAACAATAACATATGTTATATATATTATTCTTATTCATTCCTTGAACCATGTGAGTCAGAGCAACAGATGATTATGGCGTTTTTAAGTTTTCCTTTTAAATAATATGGACTTTAACCTGATGTGTCTTTATCGTGACATTCACCATTTTACATGTCCTCTCAGACACTGGTTTCGCTGTGTAATACTTATCATCTGCCCTCTTCACTCCAGGTTTTGGGGTCAAGAAAATGGCCACCTCAGCAAGTTCAAAACTGAACAAAGCTGTTAAACAGCAGTACATGGATCTCCCTCAGGGGGACATGGTCCAAGCCATGTATATCTGGATAGATGGATCTGGAGAGGGGTTGCGCTGCAAGACCAGAACTTTGGATTTTGAACCCAAAACGATCGAGGGTAAGATATGGCTCTTGTATGATCAATACAAACATCCACAGTCAGATATGGTTAGAGATATTTTTAAGAATTTGAAGTAGGTCATTGATTTCAGTTGTCTTTCTGCGTCAGATCTTCCCGAGTGGAATTTTGATGGCTCAAGCACTTACCAGTCAGAGGGATCCAACAGCGACATGTTTCTGATCCCTGCAGCCATGTTCAGGGATCCGTTCAGGAAAGACCCCAACAAGCTGGTGCTGTGTGAGGTCCTCAAGTACAACCGTAAACCAGCAGGTAAGCCGTTAAAAAAAACAACCTAAATATCTATGCAGTTACACTTGTCTTGCATTTCAGCTAATCCTTGTTGTTGTTCTAACAGAGACCAATCTGCGCAAAACCTGTAAACAGATCATGAGCATGGTGGAGAATAACCACCCGTGGTTTGGCATGGAGCAGGAGTACACTCTCCTGGGAACAGACAGTCATCCCTTCGGCTGGCCATCCAACGGTTTCCCAGGTCCCCAAGGTGATTATCGGATTATAGCTTACCTCTTTGTTTACTGAAATTTAATATGTGAGCGACCGAGTGTTAATATTTAGTTTCTTTCCTCCTGATTAGGACCGTATTACTGTGGTGTGGGAGCAGATAAGGCCTATGGAAGAGACATAGTGGAGGCACACTACAGAGCCTGTCTGTACGCTGGGGTTAAGATCTGTGGAACCAATGCTGAAGTCATGCCAGCTCAGGTACCGCCCTGTTGTTTTTCTGTTGTCCGCCTTCCATCCATTTGTAGTTAGTCAGTCACAGTGTGAAATACCATTTAATGATTATTTGGTTAATAATGCTTACAATGCTCTTTCTGTTTCAGTGGGAATTCCAGGTGGGGCCTTGCGAAGGCATCAACATGGGGGATCATCTGTGGATTGCCCGCTTCATCCTTCACAGAGTGTGTGAGGATTTCGGTGTGATTGTGTCCTTTGACCCCAAACCAATATCAGGGAACTGGAATGGTGCTGGCTGCCACACCAACTTCAGCACAAAGGGCATGCGAGAGGATGGTGGACTTAAGTGAGAAAATGTTTTAATTGTTTAAATGTCTAACTGTGGTTCGGTTTTGAATTGTGGGTTTTGAGTGCGTTCCTGTACCCTCTTTTCGTCACAGAATCATTGAGGAGGCGATTGAAAGGCTGGCAAAGAGACACAGGTATCACATCCGGGCCTACGATCCCAAAGGTGGGCTCGACAATGCCAGACGCCTCACTGGCTATCACGAAACATCCAGCATTGACGAGTTCTCAGCCGGTGTGGCCAACCGTGGTGCTAGCATCCGCATCCCTCGCTCAGTGGGGCAGGACAAGAAGGGCTACTTTGAGGACCGCCGTCCATCCGCCAATTGCGACCCTTACATTGTCACGGAGGCCTTGGTGCGCACATGTTTACTCAAAGAAGAGGGGGAGGAGCCCACAGATTACAGCAAATGAACAGACCAACGACGACCAAGACGTTTTTAAATTTTCTACTTGACAGATGAAAAGATAATTGTTTTCTTTGTTGAAGCAAATCTTTACCGCAGGCACAAACACTGCCTTTTTGCATTTAGTCATGATGCCATGGTAAAAGATCATTTGTAATTAATCATATTGTGGTAATGTGTTTTAACTTGTACTAACAACAGTCCGAATGCAGCAGGTTTGCTGTAGATGGTAACTCTGACCCAAAGGATCCCAAAGGCATTTGAATGTTTTTATCAGTCTTGGCCTGTCTCTGTCACAGTGTTGATTTTTATCATGTTATGGATAGAATAAGTCATGCACATTTCTGTAGTTTTTGTTTTTTAAGAATGCATGTCTGTTTTCACTTGTTATTGTCACAACAAACACTTAAATAAACATCTAGCATTTTTATATCTGGTGTTGACTCCCCCATTTATCCTTTTTTGCCTTAAGTTGTATTCTTTCAAGAACCTGTTTGTCGTATCCAGACTATCAGCTGATATTAATCTCTGAAACCTGACCTGAACGTCAAGGGAAGGGAAACAGTGCTGTAACGTTTAACAAATGGTGGTTAATTAAGACGAGGCAACATTCACATCCTTCTCCTTATTTAAACAACTCACAAACCGAGTGGCTGCCTTACCTACAAAATCAACATGATGTCAAAGAGCTTTGACATATTTATCAACGTGAGTACTCAGCCTTTGCTGACGGCACTCAGCCTTTTGTGGCAGGTCAATACAGAAATAATGCGTGTAACTGTTTGTCTGGTATGTTGTTATGATGTACAGTATGTCTCTATAGCCTATGGACTAGTTCTTAAAGACAGGAACGTAAAGACAGGATTTCAATCTGAGAGCTGATATCATTTTGTGCAGTTGTACAGAGTAATGTAGAACGCACCATGCTGCATTAGCTACTTAAACAAATTTGCAGAATTAATATCATTTAGTAATTAGAGTAAATAGTTGTCAGCATTACATAAAAACATCTTTCAACTCGCAACTCAGTGTGAGCCTGATTGACCTACAACATCACATTAAAGGACACATGCATACTTGTTTTGTGCACTGTATTCTCCTTCAAAGGTCCCCACCATGTTGTTTCTATTTGAACTGATTCAGTGTCGTGACTGCCTCCAGTTTCACTTGATTTGTCATGTTATAGATGTCATATGGGGCCTCTCCATTTCATAACAATCCCTACAAAGTCTTGACCAGAGTAAATATACAGTATGTACTGGGCTGGTGAGGGTAACTCATTCCTCACATTCAGGCCCAACGTGGTTTCTTGCCAAAACAAGGAAATGAGATGGCCACTGAGAATTTAATTCCACACATTGTTAGTGCACCCAGCAAACTTAAAGGGGCTATTATTGTGTTTTTTGATTATTTTTTTCCCATTGAAATAAAAAGTTTTTACACTTTAAAGGACCTCACTGTTTTTTTGTTTTTCTTCTTTATAATAATAATTTTACTGTAAATTCAAAATATGTTTCATTTCTGCCAGTCATTTCTAAAATCATGCTGTAGTGAGATATTTAAATGGATTCTCCTGACCACAGCTGTTTAGTGCACTCTAGACCAAACCCTCAGGCCAACAGACAATGCCAGTTATTTGTTAAATGTACCACTATTAACTAATAATATTATTTTTTATATTTAAATTAAGTTTGTCTTTGAGTGATTTATGCTTTTTGGGCATTTAGCCTAAGTGTAACATGAACAACTGGACGTGTTTGAAAGTTTATTTTAGTCTAAGGGCTGTGAACTGGGATCACTGGTGTCAGTAAGGGGACAGTGTGGCCTAGTAAAAGTTGTGTCTCTTATTGTATCTTTTTATGTCCTTGACTGAGACATTGACACAACTTCCACCCGATGCAAGTAGCAGTGAAGGAATAGTCATCTCAATTTCATCAAACATTTACTGTATACAAATGTGTGTATGTATGTATCTATACGTATAAATGGAAATATATGTATCAATGTGCTAGTATACTTATTAACCATACTGGTTGATGTACACTTGTGTACACAAAAAAGTAAGCTTTGGCAGCTCTAGTGTTAGCTTCATGCCGTGCTTTAGTATGTATACAATTATACCATGACGTAGAACGAGTTTGTTGCCTATGGACAGATTTAGGGACTGCACACCAGCGGGTTGGGCACAGTTTACCTTATAGGGACAAAGGTGGAGTCACTGCAGCAATTTCAAATTGAACTGAGTAGTATTAGTACATTTAGATAGAGTACTTCATTAATTCGAACAAACTTTGCAACCAAGATCTATTAATAAGCTTTGATCACAATAATGTGCAATTTAAGTTTATTTTCCCTTAAGTATATCAGTACAATATATACAGTATATAGTATGTTACACTATAGCTCTGTATTTCCGTCCTCTTGATTTAGCATCAATGGTCTTACAACTGGACTGCGTGTAGTAGTATTTCCTTGTAGCAAAGTATTTGACAGCTGTCTGAGAGCAGCTAATTCAATTTGGCTCTGCGTTCACTGCCAAACAAAATCCAAATCACGTTACATTGGCCTCCTAAATCATTCCTCCAAGCTAAGATCAGATTATGTTACTGTATGGAAATGCAACCTACAAAGAAACATATGGACATACTGCAGATATAACAAGAAATAGGGAAACATTGGAGGCGTTTAATTAAGGCTTTCAGCACATACTGTAGCGATGCCTGAGAAGGCAGACATTGAAATGTCTTTTCTCATGTGTGTATGTTTTGTACTACATATATATTGTTACACAACCTATAGAAATGTTCCGATTGCATTACAAGTTGAGCCCCTTCTCAGCTTCTCTTATGTTATCTGACCTCATTGTGCTGTCCGTACAACAGTATGAAGCACTTTGGCAACAATACAAGGATAAACATAGATATTTCAGATATGATAACCTGGACAGATAAACTGGACAAAGAGGAGGTCTCATGAAGAAACCATTATGCCTAGAGCCTGGTTTCCATGGAAGCTGGAGTCTAAAATTCAGGCAATCTGGTGTGTGGAGGAGAGGTGGGGGTGGGGCTCTATACCAGGCTGTTACATAACAACAGGCAGGTCAAGAAAATGTATAGTGCATAGAACAAAGAGTGCAGCTGACTAACTGTGGCACTTTTTAAAAAATCATTTCCATAAAGGCCAGTGTATCACATATTAAGACACACTACATAATCTCACTTTTTCATTTTCATCATACAACACAGACTATTCATTTTAAATAAAGAGCCATTTGAACTGCAACTCATTCAGATTTGAGACTTAATCAGATGTCTTCAGTTCAAACAGCAGATGAGCGACAATCCTCGACTGCATTAGCTCCAAACTCATCACATAATTGGAGTTCTGCTTAGAGAGCCTTTAAGTCCAACTATGACTGGTGACAACAGACTGGCTATTCTTTCTGTTCCTTCACTTTAAGCCCCTCAAGAGGTTCCTCCCCCGCTGCGGTGGGTTTGGGGACATATAGTGAAAACTGCTGCAGCCTGGCTGAACTGATGGTTGGAAACTTGAGCAGCTGTGAAAGCAGAACTGCACAGTGAGACAGAGAGGTTAAAGAACCCCGGACAGAGCATGGACAGAGATCAGACCACCACAAATTGTGAATAACGTCATCAGCATTATAAACACATGGAAGTTTGTATAATTTGTTCAATTATGAACTGCCCTCACTGTCCTGAACGTTTCCTATGGCCGGTCTATTGATAAATTTACTTTCTCCAGCTGGATAATGGGACACAGCATGGTTCAATTCAGTTTAAACCAGCACAAAAATGCCTTGTGGACACGTCCTGCTGCACGTGCACCACAGCTGACCCAGTGATAAGAAACACGAGAGAGCTGAAAAGCAAGTGACAAGCCTAAAAATAAGCTGAGTGCACGTTAACATACAAAATATCATGTAAACATGGCAGACATCTCAATTCATAGGGTAATTGGATAAATAACTTATTATTTTTTCTCTACGTTAAAATGCCATGATGCAGAAGAAGAAGCTACAACCAAGAGGTGGTTAGCTTAGCTTAGCATAAAGACTGAAAAGGGAAAACAGCCACAGCAACATAAGAGTGATGACAAGACTCAAGGAGGTTACAGCTCCCAGACAGGGAATAGTCCAACACATAGCCTTCCTTAAAAACAATAACTAGTTGGTTTACATTGGTAAATTAAATAAACCCTTATTTAGAACCAAGCTAGTTATTGCCACCATTTCTTTGTGCTAGATCTGATCCTGATTCTAAGCTAAACTCAGGTCTCTTTGGTGTAGCTTCATATTAAGAATAGTTGGAGTTTAGAGCTACATGTATTAAGTTAGAGATAACAACCAGTTAGCTTAGCAACAAGCCTTGAAGTGGGGGAAACCAGGTTACCTGCTTACCAGGACCTCTGATTAATCATTTGCATCCCATTTCTTTAAAGCATCATCAAGGAATTTTGAGTTGATTATGGCGGCCCCATTGGACAAAAGTAGTAGTGTCATTACATTCGTTTCAGGGGGGTTTCAACCAATGACAGTGAACGAGTGACGTCACCCATAGATCTTCAAATTTTGAAGCTGAAAATGTGCAGTGCTGGCTGCCGCCATGTTGTCTTTTCTCCCTCTTTCACCTGCCATGCATATCTAAAAATGGCAAAGACGTGGATCATCAGTGGAACTGAGGCAGGCCAAATGACACTTGGGTGCTCTATTAAGTCATCTGTAACGGCACTTACCTGTCATTCAAAGCGTTCATGCTGTTAATTCTGTATAACTTTAAGCCTTAATATAATGTGAACAGGTGAGTTGTATATAAATTCATCCTCAGTACAGTTGTCATGAACGGGGAAATTAGCTATAGAGACCAAAAGTGTTTTTTGTATCAGGCTGTAAACATGTTTATTTCTGCTGTGAAGTTGGACATTTGAACATTATGGAGGTTGAAATGTTCTGAAGCCAGCCTCAAGTAAGCTGACAGCAGCTGCACTAAAAGTCACTGCAAACATGAGAAGCTGTAAACATGAGTTGAAGCTTCACTTGTTTTTCTCTTCTGTGTTTGGCTGACATGACCAGACTAGACACTTAAAACACTGCTTTCACTTGTTTCCTGTTTTGTCTTACTCATTGCTAAACATGTGTCAAGTACGTGTGCCTGGCTACTTGGCAATTAAAAAAAAAAAACAGCAGACTAGCACACGGCATCATCTTTAATTATCTTTGGGTATTTATTTCATTGTTTGTCTAAATATAACAAAACAACATCATTCTGACAACATATTGAATTGGTTGTATAATAATAATACTAATTTAATATAAATGGTAAATGGTAAATGGACTGTACTTATATAGCGCCTTTCTAGTCTTCCGACCACTCAAAGCGCTCTACACTACATATCTCATTCACCCCATTCACACACATTCATACACTGATGGCATTGGCTACCATGCAAGGTGCCAACTGCTCATCAGTTTCTGGATCTAACCATTCATACACATTCACACACCGATGGCACAGCCTTCGGGAGCAATTTGGGGTTCAGTGTCTTGCCCAAGGACACTTCGACATGCAGACCGCAGGAGCCGGGGATCGAACCGCCGATCATCTGATTGGTGGACGACCCGCTCTGCCTGTGAGCCACAATATAAGCCAAAGCAAGTTTTTTTCATGACTGATTTGACTTTCTAGGCTCTTTTTTCCAGCTGTCTTTCATAGCCCTCTAATGGCATTTCTCACCTCTGCCACTGCCAGATCTCATCCTGCAGTTTACAATCCCCCATACCAGGACATTCAGGAGCCACTAGGGCAACACCACCCCACCCTTCCAGCCACAAAGATAATGGAATTTTACAAAGGTCAAACAAGTAAGCACTGGGTGAGCAAAACCCAACAGAGTCTGACGTAAAGGATAACATGAAAACACCTCAATAAGCAGATGACCTCAGCGGCCCAGCTAGATTTCCTCACAAGAGTTTTCAGAAAAACATATTTCATATGTTTAAAAAAAAAAAAAGTGTTTCAAAGTGTTACCATCTTGATGTTTGTGTGTTGCTCCACACACCGAGCTTCACTTACTGTGCTAAGATAAAACTAGCCTGGGACAAATGTAGGATGTTATTGTTTGACTTAAATCAAACCTTTGGTTTTGCAAGCATTTGTAATTTTGATATAGGTCTGACAAAAGTGTTTTTTTTAATGCTTCTAAACAGTATTTGTGATGCATTTTAATGCATCTAAGAAGATGTAGAAGTATGAAACAAAATAGAAAAAATGTGATTAAAAGCAACATTGTGTAACTTTTCTACTGACGTGTAATCAGGTGAGCAGCATCCGCCGTACATCAGTCCATAAGATTTGTAACTTTGTGTTCTAGGTTCCCACGAGGATCACACACCACCAACTATTTCACAGATTTTGGTAAAACTTGATGAAACTTACAGAGTTTCCTGACAGACAGTAAAGTAAACTGCTGCAAACTATAGCTGCTGTTAGCTAATGTAAGCTCAGTTTATTAGCCAGGTTACCTGGACTGTGAGCTCAAACTGAGAACTACTCCCATAGTTCAAACAGGTGTCAAATACGAAGTTGACCAAATTTAACGTAATAAAAAAAAAAAAAAATAAGAGTAGTTCCAAATATATATATATATACATGAATTAACACACCTCACACAGTGTGTGTTGTTGATGGAAAATATAAAGATTGTCTCTGAATGGATTCATTGTAAGTCCTCAAATTACTGTTTAAGCCTTTAATGATCTGATGCTTGTCACAGCCAAGTACTTGTCAAATTCAACTGCCCGAACGGATTAAAATACTTTTAACCTTAATGACAATAAGTTCAGTCTTGCCTTTTGGATCTGGATCTAGTTCTGTCATGATGAGAGCAAAGCATGAAAATCCATGTAAAATGAGAGAACCACAGGTGTGAAAATAGCCGGAGGCACAAGCAGTCCAACTGCTTTTTAACAAAAGGCTGAGGGCGAAGAAGACAATACATGCTTCAAGCTTCCTGGTGTCGTATAGAAAAATCAGTTTTTAATTCTAATACACTCAGTTAGGAATCAGTACCCTGATAATGGATGTTAGGGCTCAGAGTCCAGTCCTGAAATTCTGAAGAGGGAAACTGCCCATAAACTATGATCACTCAGTTCAACACCCTGTGTTAGAAATCACTTTCCACTACACCCGATTCTCCTTGGAGACCAGAACAATAACATCACTAATCTGGTAACTTCCAGCAAAGGCATGTTTTTCTACAGTGCTTCGTACAACACTTCTTTATACCATAGTTAGACGGCACATTAGAGTTGTCAGTTCTGCATGCCACTGACAGTGTCAAGCTTGTTAGCATTCCCATGGATTTAATATGATGGTAATCACATCTGCTGGTAATCACTGATGGAAACAGCTCAATAAAGAATGTACTCATTCTAACCTTTTTGTGTTTAATGGGGCAAAGTGAAATACAAAGTGGGTCAAAGCCTGATGCTTATTGTGATGTGATATGTATGATTATGTCGGATCATTAATACAACAGTATCTGATTGTCTTGTGTGCTATGATATTGATTCCAATATGATTGTTTATTTTGACCACTTTTAGTAGTCCTATTTGCCATAAAGGAAATTATGTCAAATTTAATTTGCAAACAAATAAAATCTAAAGTTTTAGTAAGATGAGGCTACAGTGTCACAAGAAGGCAGTATACGCAAGATGAAGAGACTGCATGGTATAACTTCATCAGGTCTGCATTAGGAGGTACAATGTGGGTAGATGTCCTGTAGGGTTTGACTTATGCAACTGGATGCATAGCGAAGCAAATCCAACAATTTCCACAGAAAGGAGTTCTGTGGAAAATTCCAAGACCGGGTATGTTTTCAGTTAGGGCAGTCCACTCCACAATGAAATTCAAGATCCACCACCTGAATGACTAAGCACTTTTTCTTAGCGGTGTGCCAGTATATATATATATGTATGTATGTATGTATGTATGTATGTATGTATGTATGTATGTATGTATGTATATATATATGTATGTATGTATGTATATATATATATATATATTCATACATGGCCAACTTTCTAGCAAAGCATATGCATTGTGTTTTTTGGTGATCTATACAGATAGTACACATTTGTCTTGAGTCATGAGAGAGGAACACTTTCTTTATTGGGGATCTTGGAAGAAACACAAACATGCAGTAAACTAACAAACCACAATCTTTTTAATCCCAACAGAGACTTCCTGGGTGATGCTCCTGAAGCTGGTTGTTAGTACAGCTTTGGAATCCGGGTTCATCTATTGCGTCACTACGAAATACACTTGCGCGACATAGATCACAGCTTTATAGTGACAGCTTCTGGTTAATACAAAGACATGAGTCAGCTTTAGTTCAGTATCAATTCAATACATTTTTTTATTTGTTGTTACTGGCAGATTAAATGAAGGTAAAATCTGGGATTTAAGGCATCAATGAAGTACTGATTTCAGATGGACAACACATGCATATGCACAGTGACACAGTTACATAACTATGACAGTGTGCAGCACCAGAGTCACAGTCCTAACTATTTCACCAACCCACAACTGTGCTTATGTTGTAGTTTTCCCAAAAGTCTTCTTTTTTTTTTTTGATGTCCTGATGTATTGTGTTGTCATGACATATTCCAAAATTATGATTATGATATCGTCCACATACAACCATTAGTTAACACGAGGGACATTGTTCAATATTTCTGAAAGCTTATATTAGGAAACGCACCAGAATGTGGTGTGGCTGTGTGGGAAACTGAACTCCACGGAGATTATAACTTGATATGTGCAGATGAACAAAGTGCATCTGAGTTTAAAACAGAGCTTTGTAAGGATGATTTGTCACGTGTCCAATTTCAGTCTGCTCTTCTCTGGGAAAATGCAGACCAGCACTACCCATTTAATTATGACATTAGTCTCACGAGATTCTCTCAATTACTTTACACATGCTGGCTGCTCAAACCATGTCTATCTCTGCAGGATAAAAGTGAGGGCAATTGTCCTGATGGAAGAAAACAGCTCTCTCTTGGCCTGTAGGCCACTGATCTCCATGCAGGCCAGAGGGATTTTGTATAATTAGTGGATTTTATTTCAACAGAAATTCCGGATAAAAGAATGTAAGAAAACTGAAACGCCCAAAAACTGTTGAACCAGTTCTCGAGAATAAAAGCAGTAATACTAAAGAATACACCACCATGGCATGCTCAGTAACTCTTCACTGAATGCTTCAGCCTGTTGAAATGGTTCCTAAATCACCAATATTAAAGGGAAACAAGGCCATCTACTGACAGAAAACTGAATTGCAGCTTATTTATCGCCTGAAAATAAGAGCAGCACATGTAACAGGTATTCTCGGAACGCCATGCCTGCATCCAGTTTCCCAGGCACCCCACTCCCAAAAAGTCACACCAAATTAAAGACAGTCCATATTTTGCTCTTTTGAGAGAATACAGTTGACATGCAACTAGCCTTATAGCCTTATCTTCAGGACGGGAGATTAAAATCAAAAACTGTTTCCATGAAAGAGAAAAAAATCCTCTTTTTTTTCAAAGGTTAAATTGAAGACAATCTGTCTGTCATTGTGTGTCAAAAACATGCCCACAATAACATGTTCTCTAAGACAGGGGTTCCAGAGACTTGCGGATCCCCAGATGTCAGATGATCTGTCCTTGTTACATGTTGTAATGTTTAGCACGATGCTAATAGAGCTTGTCTAATGTTGTTGTTGCTGCTAATGTCCTTAATCTGTCGTAATCACTCAGGGGTCAGAATGGACAAAAAAGATCCAAAGGCTTTTATTTTAAATTTAACTTTTAAAAAAAAAATGTTTTGTTACAATTATGGCTAAAGTATGCTATTTCTAAAAGTTTTTAAATTTTATTTGATTTCTGAAAATCATCTTGCGACCCTCCTTTGCTGCCTCGCAACCTCCCAGAGGGGGAACCCCACTTTGGGATATGAAGCAGACAGTTCAATGGGAATGTCACTTAAAGTATAAATTTGTTAATTAGTACTAGTTGCTCCTTAGCGTACTTATTGCCTCATAACCTAATAAGTCAATTAAAGTATTAATGCGCAGTGTTTATGTAACAACACGGCAGAAGAACAAAAGTTAAATATTCTTACAAAACATGAACATGAAGCTTGACTTTAAATTTCAATTTTATTGTACATTACCTAAATATTAGCATAAACATGTGAATACATTCTAACCTCGCAGCTGACAAACGGTTAAAAGTTGAGTCTTTACTTTGACTTCAGTTTAACGGGAAGTTCTCAGCCTGTGAGTCTGACTGTGTAACTTCCTCTGCAGGCTATATACAAACGTGCGGTGAGCTAAGTCAGTGAAAGGTAAGCTGAGCCTGGCCCTTAACATAACATTCCTGTGCTGACTAGCAGGATAGATGCTGACCCAGAGTCCACTGCTCAGCTGCCAAACTCCGCCCGTTAACACCACTGGACATCACCCACAGAGTTATACTAGACCCCTAGGCTAGTATAACTTGTGTGTGGCATCTGCTACACCTCACCTGCTCGCACAGAGACCGCAGGGTAAGTAGGCCACTAAAATGTTTTCAATATTTGAAGTTAAAAGCCATGGAGGTAGTATGATTTATTGTTATAGAAACAGATGCAAAATATCTGGAGGAACGTGTGTTGAGCTTGGGGAGTTGGGTGTTAAATGACTGCAATGTGCAAAGTTATGTGAGGAGTATACTGAATATCTGTACGGTGATAGTAATACTATGAAGAAAAGACTCCAAATATGATTTGATCGTTTATATCCAGATTTAGGATTTAATTGTAGAAATGGATGTTGAAATAAGATCCATTGTGGTTTGACGTGGAGGACGGTAATAACATGCTCTGTGTGTTTCAGTTTTCAGGTCTTTTTAAAGAGGCATCAGGAATTCCCTGAACAGCTTAAAACTGGTGCAGATGATTTCATGTATTGCTGCACAAGTGGCCATGGCTGATGAAATCTCCCCAGGGATGTCTGACAGACAAGTTGATGAAAAGAGAAGTAAGAGGAAACATCAAGAAAGGCATTGTGTCACTCCTTCCCTGCCAAACAGACAGATCCTAATCAGCGCTCACAGTGTGAAGGCTGACTCTTCGTTCGGCAGTATTTGTGTAGGTATGAACTCACTTTCAGAGAACGGTGATGCTGAAATCCTTTATCTGAACCCTCAAACGCCTAAATGGTCTCTTGTGGAGAAGTTTGCTGAGCTCTCACCGGGTGACGAAACAGGACTTAATGATGACCAGGACTGCAGCGGGCGAGAATTTTTACAATGCACTAAATATATTGACAATAAAATATATGGATCTAATGAAGTGCTCTTGGATGCTGCACAAAAGAGGAAAAGGAACTGCTCGAAATACCTCAAGAGCCAAAAGGTACAAATGGATGCGCCAGTCAAACAGAGAGCATCTAAGCTCAAAGAGCTGAATGTTGAGGAATATTCTCCAGGTGCAGGTGGGAATAAGACCATAAAGAAGAATGTAAATAGTCACAATGTTAAGAAGCAGCTTAAAAAGCTTGAAGACGACAAGATCCCTCGACTGTTGGTCGCGATGAAAAAACGCAATGGACTTGACACGGAGCAGCGTCCTTTTAAGTGCACACACTGCCACTGGGCTTTTAAGAAGTTCTGCAACCTGCAGAGTCACTTACAAACACACACTGGCCTCAAGCCACATGTGTGTGATATATGTGGCAAGGCTTACTCTCACCAAGGCACGTTGCAGCAGCACAAGCGTCTACACACTGGTGAGAGACCATACCACTGCCCCTTCTGCGTCAAGACATACATTTGGTCCTCAGATTACCGGAAGCATATCCGCACACACACCGGTGAGAAGCCCTACGTCTGTAACACTTGCGGAAAGGATTTCATTCGCTCCTCTGACCTGCGAAAGCATGAGCGGAACATGCACACCAACGACAAGCCCTTCCCATGCACGCACTGTGGCAAGACCTTTAATAAACCCCTCTCTCTGAAACGACATGAGCGTAAGCACCTGGGAGAAAGACCTTTCTCCTGTCCCGACTGCGGGAAGGCCTTTGCTCTGGCCAGTCGCATGGCAGAGCACCAGAAGATCCACAGGGGAGTGCGTCCTTACATCTGCTCGGTGTGCTCCAAGTGCTTCACGAAGTCCTCCAACTTGACCGAGCACGAGGCCATTCACAGCGGAGAGCGACCCCATAAGTGCACCGAGTGCGGCGTGGCGTTTGCCATGGCTTCCCGCCTTGTTCGTCACCAGTACATCCACAATAAAGAGAAACCCCACAGCTGCACGGGCTGCAGCAAGAACTTCAGTCACCTGGCCACGCTGAAGCTTCACCAGGAGCAGACCTGCGCTGGAAGGATCTTTGTGTGTGTGGAGTGTGACAAATCCTTCCAGTGTGCTGCAAAGCTTGCACAGCATATGCTGAACCACAGAGACAAGAATGTCTGAATGTGTTTAAAGACAGCTAACATCCATCACTGTGTCAGTACCATGCGCTCAGTTCAAAACTGTGTATCTTAATGTGTGATCAGTGTGATCATTTCTTAATATATTCAGTTTCAGATACATCCATCTATTTAAGGTCATAGGGCACCAGTTTATTTATGTTGAGGTGAGTTTTTATGATAATTGTTCCTTATGCTTTTAAAACGGGTTACGCACACACCCTCCTCCCCATGGTGCTGGGTTCTCTTGAGAATGTTATGGGATAAAAATTGCCACCAGCTCAGCACTGAAACCTGAGCTGACAGCTTAATGGTGTAATATTTAAGAGGATACTAAAGCATTAAGACTATAAATGCAATTAATAATACACAGAACATTTTAACTTTATTTAGACCGTAAAAAGGATTTAGCAAATTTCAGATTGAATAATAACTAAACACCAGTCCTGGGTCATTCTGAATCTGGTGGCCAAGGTGGGACATGCTGACTCAATTCAAGTATGATTGGCACTAAGTTTGGCATTTCATATTGCCCATCACTTCATCACCCTTTATAGATTTATAGATACACAGAGAATTAAATACACAACTTCAGCATCGAGACATTAGCCAAACATACAGTAGATTAAAGCTTTGCTCAAGTGAAGCTGCTGCTACACTATGTTGTCCTGACAGATGGTGATGCAGCTTAACGTTTTCAATCCATGAATCAATGTAAGTAGGCTATGTGTTTATATTCTCAGGTGCATTTTATAGTCTGGTGAACTGTCGTGAGTTTGATGCACTTTTTCTCTAGCTTGAGGCATTACTGTGACCATAATAATAGACCAGGAGAGTTTGAATGGTTCAGGGAAGCTTGTTTTTTGCCAGCGGACACGCTGTGTAAAGTTAGTACGCCTTTACCAATTATCCTGTGCTCATACACCACGGGTACAAGATAATGTATCAGTTCAGTATGTGACTGGTGATTGATCCTTTTCCAGCAGTGTAAAGAAGCATTGACAATACATAAACCATAAAGCTCAAAATAATCTCAGTCATTGTAAACGTTATGAGGTGACCCATAAATACAAAGATTGTTCTAACATGTATTCCAAGAGTATATATTACTGTGTGTATTTTACTCATGTTGCTTTGTATTCATGATCATGTTCTGCAGCACAGCTGTTTCCATGCTGGATGTTGTTTGATACAGTTTAGCTTTAGTTTCTTTTCATCATCAACATTTGTGTTTCACGTGATTTTACTGCACTGCACACAACCAGAAAACAGGAAGGTGATGGTTTGAAGTGGCCATGTAATTAGCTCAGATGGAAATCTCTTGTACGCACGTGGGACGCACAAAGTATCAAGTGGAAAATGACCCCACAGTCTTTGAATCTACATGTACTGTATGTAGTGTATGAAGATACGCATGTAATGTTAATCTATGGTTCCTTTTATGTTGTTATGCACAAGCATGTTTGGTTGGTAAGAGGATCTTTCAAACTTTAGCATGTAGGAGCTCAAACTGCAGAGATTTTCTAAGTAAATGATGTTAGTCCTTTTGATTTGACTTTATTCTTGTACTAATCATGGCCCCTCTCTAAAGAATCATGCCAAACAAATAAAGACATTTTTCAAATGCCATATGAAAATGTCTTCATAAATCTGTCCATTCTGAATGTTTTTACGCTTCGATGTTATTGGTAGGCAGTAAGCGGTGGTTGGTGGTAATCCTGGTTGTGTGTGTGTGTGCTTAATTCCAAGCCAGTGTGTCCCACTGACACTTGGCAGCTGCAGACTAATGGTAAAAGGAGACAGCACCTGCCATGTTGTCACTTGTTCTACATTAACTGAGAGACTGCGTTTGAAATGCCAGCTATTTCTTTTGCGTAATCTATTTATTCAGTATGTGACTGCTGAACTCCTAATTGATATATTTCTTGTGCTGGTACAGCGGTGCAAAAAAGCATTGACATAATACATAATATACATTAAGCCATATGACAGAAATAAAAATACTCAGTTACATCAAAACATGTTACAGGGTGATACAGTCATAAAAAGATTGTTATAATATGTATTCCGAGATTATGTACTACTGTGCGTTTTATATACATTTTAAGGAGCCCACACACTATTAATAAAGTCATCTTCTTAGATGAAGGCATTGTAAATATTATCAGGACATGAACAATTTGATCCTATGAAAATCTGCTGGCTAGGAGATTTGAATGTGTTGGCTGTCTGCCGGCCTGAGGTCTTTCCCTAATCCCCTCCCCCTCCCACCAGGTGGTACGGTCCATCATCAACAGCGTGACAAAACAAGAACACATTTAAACATAATTAAAAATAAACTTTACAGATGTTAAAATAATTGGTTCCAGAAGATTAACGATGGCTTCTGTAAGGCTAATAAATGACCACAGCATTGGATTACATATCAAGCGTGGAACTCTGTTGAATGAATTTTTAATTGTTGTTTAATTATGTTTAATTGCATATAAATTTTATGATTAAAAAATGGTGCCATGGGATTGATTGATTTATATACGTTAGACTTACAGTGTACTGCTTAACTTAAGTAGAAGTAAACCATTTTAAAACTAGCAACAACTAGTTGTCAACTTTCTAGCTAGATTTAGCAACTTTTTAGGCCCTCTTAATGGAAAGTTTAGCAACTTATTTAGATTCCATTTCAGACGCCCATCACAGAAAATATGGGAAATATCTTCAAATATTATATTGTAATTCATTCCCATGCATGTTGCGGGTAAGCATATAAGGTTATCTGGTGTCTTTTAGCGCTAACACTAGTGACTTTTATTGGAAAAGGGTTGGCAACACTGCTAGCTAATGCTGGTGGCTGCCAGCATTAGCTAGCATAGCTAGTAAGACCATTTAGTGTACAGAAGGCTCACAGAAAAACATCTGAGTGCATATATAACATCATTTTGTTATTTATTTTTTTTAAATATTATTTTTTTGGCCTTTTGTCTTTATTGATAGGAGAGCTTAAGATCGTCAGGAAACGTGGGGAGAGAGATGGGGAATGATATGCTGGAAGGGGCCACACAGGTCGGGATTCGAGCCTGGGCCTCTGCAGCGAGCCTCCGCATATGGGGTGGCTTGCCGCCCCATATATAACATAAATAAAGAGCTGTGAGCTGTGGTCAGAGGTACTGTTCTCTGTTATGAGTTGATAAGCAGATACCGTTAGCACACCAGCTAGTTGAGAAGTTGTCAACTGCTGCTTTAAATTTAGCTGATTCTCTTGCACAGATAATCATTTATGGGTGATCTGAGCTGTGAGAGTCTGATGACACCACAGCTCCAGGTCATATCCCTCATACATAAATGGTCATTGAGGTCAATTAACATATCCCTTCCCCCATATATGTCCTGTGTCCACTAAGTTCCCTGCTGTCAGCCTTTAAGAAACACAACTCAGCTGTTTCAGTCACTGCAATACGAGTTACTAAGCTAGTCCATCCAGAGTATTTCTGTATCCACGATGGAACATGACAGTCGGCAAGTGGGGGGGGGGGGGGGGGGGGTTGAAAGGGCATCCTTAAAAAAGAAATGTGGGCACTGGGGAGTGGTATGGATGTTACTGGTGATCGTCCAAGCTCAGGTGATGCTCTCATGACTAGTATTGTTACACGTACAGTAGGTGGTGTGATGTTCCCACTCTGGTTTCAGTGGTCACTGATCCTACAAACACAAAATGTTTAAAGATAATGTAACTCATGTAACTGTAAAAAAAAAGGATGAAGTGTTTTTTAAAACATATATTTAAGTGGCTTCATTTACCTGTGATTTGGGCTAGTGGTTTCTACCCAAGCTGTTGGCCTACGAAGAAGACGTGGATATTTATAGAAAACAGTTTAATGTAGGTAAAATGTCATCAGTGACAGCTAATACTACTACTGTCAATGTTTTAAATTTCAGTGCTAAAAAAAAAATGCAAGCGGCAAACAATTTGCTTCAGCCAGAATATGAAATTGGAAACTCTCGTGACCAACTGTGTTAATGGCAGCAACACAGAAGGTCATTGACCTCAGAAAGCCCAAATAACATAAGGAGAATGTGGAACGTTTATGGCTTTCATAGCTGAAATCTCAAAAGCAAAAAATAACTTACGATTTATCAACACTGACAAGTGAAGTATCGTTAAAAATCATTTCACAATTTACCTGCTTTCCTTGAGAAGGGATTGATCCCCACGGAGGAAGGCTGAGATGGAAACATCCCAGGAGAGACAATGGCAGGTGGGGGAGGAGGACAGAAGCCAGTAGTAGGTGGTAGCTCCTGAGAAACCTACCAGAATGCATATATATATATATATATATAATGTATATAAAAAGATGTGTATAAAAGTATATTTATTTGACTCTTACTGTCTGAGCTGGGCTTCCCTGCTCCTGACTCTGCTTCTGAACATCTTTGGGTTTCGACTTGAACCAGCCACTGAACCATCCCGCCTTGGCACTCTGCATTAAAATAGGACGCATGTCAAACAACACATGTCAAGTGGTTTATAGGTATCAATATGACAGGGGTTCCACCCACCTGCTTAGGAGGCTCATTCTGCTCGGAGGTCTTTAATCTTTGTGGAATGGTATGCTGGCTTTGTCCCTGCTGATTGATGTCAAATTCCAACATCTGACCCCCCATCTTCAAAGGCAAAAGTGACAAACATCAGCTGATGTTTTGGGAACATTTATATTTCCAAGCAATATAAATCTAAAAGAAAAAAGGTATTCATCTTTGTGTTCCTTGCTTATTTCACCAGTACAGAACATTACAAACATTACTCACTGTGCCTGCTCCTGAGGACAACCCAACCCCTGTAGGAGAAATGAATCAAAATATCACACACAGATTTTAGAGGCTCTTCAGAGCCCATAGTAAATAGCTCAATGAAGAAAGGAATGAATGTTGTCTAACATTAGGCCGTCTTACCCTCTGCTGCTGATGGCACATTACTCAAAGGACAATGTGGCGAGGCAGTTCTGACTTCAGCACTATCTGTGTTATGATAACTGAAGTCTTGGCTCGCAGCTGCTGTGGGCACTGGAGGAGCAGAAAGCACCGTTACTGGCACTGGGTAATTGGCGTGTGGCCTAGACGACAAAACAGGGAGAGAACGGTGACATAACAGGGTCCATTAGGACTGGGTATCACATGTGCAGTCAGAGTTTTCATCTATGTGCTTGGCGTGAACACGGCATGTTTGCTGAACGTTTTGTACCAGCCCTGAGCACCGCTGACATCCCATGACGGCACCGTCACTTCCTTGGTGTTTCCTTCAATTCCATGCTCAAAAATGTCTTGATCCTCATTGCCTCTGTAATAAAGGAGTTCAGGCTCTGGACTCTGGATGGAACGGCTTGGATCATCCAAGTCAGATTCTGTAGAAAAATTACACAGAATATTCAGTATTCTTTAGAGGATTCATTAGCAGATGTATGTGAGAGCAGAGGCAGACGACGCTGCTCTCTAGTGGAAAACAAGTCACACAGTGCATCATCTGAGGTAATGAGACAATTAGAATTTACCTAAGCACACTTTTCTATCCTCATGGGCCAAATCACTTTCCTCAGGAGGTGGCTGGTGTGGTTCAGTACAGTCGTAAGTCCCCGTCTGAGTAGAATAACACATTCAGGCAATTTAGTGTCTAAACAGGACAAACAAGAGCCTACAGTGAGAGCCACTGTAGTGTAAAATGCTGACATCAGTAGTGTAGTATAATGTTTACTATGTTCATCATCTTAGTTTAGCCTGTTAGCATATTAACATTTGCTAATTAATACTAAACATAAACTACAGCTGTCATTCATTTTGCAGGAATTTGCTCATAAGCCAAATGATAATAGTTTTAGCTGTAAATCTACAGTTTTAATCGTCTGTCCCCTGCTCTGCATAACCCGTCACGACTTTGAGGCTAGCACTTTGCATGTCCTTATTGAGCCTACACTTACTGCCTTCCGACAAACAAGGCAGTGCGCCTCATGGATATTTCCAGAGACAGACCTCAGCCAGGGCTCAAACTCCTTGTTGTTCAACCGTTTGTACAAAAACTTGCTTTTCCTCATTTGCTAGGTATCTTAAAAGCCGGGCATAAATTGACCTTCACTTAATATTATCAAGAAGCCATCAATCAGTGGGTCTGTGAGTAATAGTTGTCCTGTTCAGATGATGTCATATCAACAGGATACCATAAATAAATAAACTGCACAGATTAGTGGATCACCAATGTCAGTAGGATCGCCTGGGCATAGTCTGTACTGTAGTTGTTGAGATATTTCAGTTTGGACCAACAGTCCAACAGACAGACTGGCATTCCCAAATCTAGTGTCACAGATCTAGCATGGATTAAAAAAGGGTTTTGGTGCAAAGAAGAGAGCCAACTGAATTTTTAGATGATGATTTTCAGACAGAAACTTCCTCTATTCATTTTAAAAGTGGGACAGTGTTTGAATAGGACTATTAAAGGTGCCATAACTCTAAAACTTCAGATTGAAGATTCATTTAAAAAAAATCAAAATACAATCAGGAATTTATGTGCACAAATGACAACAAATATAGCACAACACCTGGAGGCTCTGCACAGACCATCTATGGACAGAACAAGCACAAGCAGAAATGTATGTCCTCTCACACAGCTTGTTTATGCAGGAAACACCTATTTTACCACACATCTGTATACCTATATTTATTGCAAAGTAATACTAAGCTCAGATACTAATACTTAGAATATAATGGTATATTGCAGGGATGTCCAAAGTACGACTGGCCTCTGGTCAGATTCCATGCGGCCCAAAGCCTAATTTTTAGAATATATTATTCATGACCTGCTAGCATTGTCAGATACTCTATGGCTGGAAGATTTTCTGTTTTAAACTTAAATAGTAACAGACTTTGCATTACTCATAATAAGTCGTGTTTAACATAAACATGAGTTTCAGATTTGTATCAACTTCATACAAGTTTAACATATTCCATAGAGTTTATTCTGTGTTATCTGACTCCAGATGTGAAAGAAAAGGCAGGATTGGTTTTTAGAGTTGTTCACGTCTGATTGGTTTAGATTTGGTGACAGCCAGGTCTTGACTTGTCTGGACCACTCACCTGTAAACTGTGGTACCTCTCACGGAGCTGTTTCAGCCAGTCTGGTTCCTGCTCGGCTCCACTAACCCCTGCTTCACTGAACTGACCCTCAGAGTGTCTCAGCCTGTCTGACAGCTGCAGCAGAAAGGAAACACGCATACAGTTTATCTATGTAGGACTGATTGATTACAGCACTCAAATGCATTACACATAATAAAAGATGTATAGGAGTCTGTGAATACCTTAATAACCTCTCCAGTCAGCACAAAGAAAGGCTCCCTCTGTCTGAGGATCGCCTGTCCTACCACCTCACAGTAATGAAAGGCCTGAGATGCAAGCCCACAGTCCAGCAGTCGACTGGCATACAGGAACTTATACACCTGAACACAAAGCACGAACACTCAGCATCACATGCACTTATCACATTTATTTAAAGGATCAGTGTTTAGGATTTAGTGGCATTGTAACACTGCCCTCATGCACTCCCAAAAATGTGTGCATTCTTATTTTCAGGTGATTATACACTATCTCTTTTTCTATTTCTATTTCTTTCTATAAAGATATATGCCATAGAACTCCATAAATCTGACACACTGGACCTTTAAGTAAGTCTGCAGATGAGTAACAAGTAAGAACTGTATCACTTATAAAACTGTTTGTAGTAATCAGTGAGATCTGGTGTACTACCTGAAAGGATGGTATTGAAAAGCTTCTGCCCCCAAGTGTTTGGCAGTACTCATACAACTCAGTGCACTGGATGGCAGGGTTTGTAGCAAAACACTCAAAGGGTTGCCTACAGGAGAGGAGAGGATACACCAAACCAAACAGAAACAAAATAATTTCAGAAAAACACGACACAGTAGCTCAAACATACATAAGTATAACAATAGATTGAAAAAGGAGTGTCATACCTTGCTTAGTGGTCATTTCTCATAATTCTAATTCTTTAATAGAAATGGCAGAAAATGTCTTCCTGTTGTACACCTCCATCAAAATTATGACTGATAGATGGCAATTAAACTGATGAATGGCATCAAGGAGCAGGTGCAGCTTACCTGTGGCTGCTGCCGAGCAGTACCAGTCTCTCTGCCTTCTGCGTGAACGCCCCAAAGGGAACGCCGGCTGTTAGATAGCACACGTGGGCGGCATGTAAGAGGCCTTTGGAGGCTGCACATGGAAGAACATGCAAAAACAATCAGTATCAAGTATCTGCGCAGAAACAGCATTACAACCTGTCAGTGCATCTATACCGAGAGTGTCTCCCATGGTCACGATGGCCTTCTGTTGGACAGCAGGATCTCCCGTCTCATTGGAGAGCATGACAGCCAGATGGGGCCTCCAGTCCCCCCATTTTTCATTTCCATAGCACTGTGCGCAAAACATCACTATCAAAGCTCTTATTGGCTGATAATATACAGACTACAATAACTGAAACTGTGACGATTCATGTGTGAAGAGTTTATGTTGTGGATGTTTTACCACAGTGACGGCAGGGACTCTCCCAGACAGCAGCTGGAAGATCGTCTGGAGGGGATCACTGGCCGTTAGCTCTCCTGTAAACCTGCCAAAAGAGCTTTTTTTTAATCACTGCACATCCTAACAGAGCCTTCATTACACGCTAGCAACAGAGCTACTGTCACATTTAATGAACATCCCTGCTGCTACTCTGTACAGAAAAGACACCATGCTGATAGCTCAAATTCTGCCACTCCTGTCAATTACAAATCAAAATCAGTGGCGATCCGCCAAAACTTCCCCCAGGACATTCCCCTAGTGTCATCAGAGGACATGATATGAAGCATAGGACATACTGGTGACACCAAAATAGTCTGTAAAGTATGCATTGGGCAGCATGATAAATAGTTTAGAAGCTGTAGTTTAGTGATATAGTAGAAATATTTGTTAGAATCCACACTCGGCAAAGTTGTCCTGTTGAAAATGAACTAGTTCTCTGTAACTGACGCAGAGATTAAAATGCATTAATTGAGTTCAGTGTAAGTCAAGACAGATTATTTACACTCTACACGCTGGTGTTAATGATCTCTTCTGTACTGTAAGACTACCCGACATAAATTATAAATAACTCAGTCAAGTCAGGATAAACTTATGGAAATAATGTCATGGCAGGAGCTCAAAGAAATATAAATTATTGCTTTATTAATAATGACTTTCCCACCTTTTACAATTGACCATATTACAGTTCCATTACATTGCTAATGACATGTTGGGAATAGCAGTAGACACTAGATCAAATCTATTGCCTCATGCAAAAACATGGAATGTTTAGTTCATTACATTTGAATACTAAATAAGGAACTTTATGTTTGGACACACGATTGAAGGAAAGCCATGGGACAAGTATATGCATCTGTAGGTCTTCTCTCTTTAGTTCTGACTGCAGCCAAATACTGCATCAATTCATTAACTGAAATTTATTTTATTCTGTTCTATTCCTTATTATACATTTGTTCCTTAAAAGGATATACATATTAAATGTTCAAATATTTCAAATATCAAAAAACAGCTAGCAGCAAAATAAAACTGCTATCGTCAGAATATGCTCACAAGGGCAATGCTAACACGCTAATTTTAGTTGGAATAATGTTTCACCGTTTTAGCTTAGCATGTTAGCATGTTAGCATGTGTCTAATTAGCATTAGACACATGCTACAGCTGAGGCTGATGGGGATTTAACCGTATTCGGATAAACTTAGTTTTGGTCTGATAATGGCGCTGTATAAAAAGTCTAGGGATCCTGAAGAGAACGTTGATGGGTGTGTCCAGACTTCATATCAATCCATCCAGTAGTCATTTCGTGAGTGGACATTTCACTCAAAACCACAAATGTCAACACACACAGTCACAGTGGCGCTAACAAAAGAGTCTCCAAGGGATCACCAAAGTCAATAGGATTCACCCTTTGGGCACCATGAATGTTTGTACAAACTTTCATAGCAACTGACCAACTGACAACCTGATCACCTGACATTGCCATCCACATGTCTAAAATCACTGAAGAACTGAGGAGAACTGAATATTTCAAACATTCCAATGAAAGTTTCTCACTGAAGTTGCTCATAACGCAAGTGTCCTTCTCCAGTCGAACGTATAAACTCCCACATACACGAATGGGATCAAATAGTTTCACTGTACAGCTCCTCTAGAGTTTGTATGCTGTTGGAATAAAGGATCGAATTTTGATTGTTTGAGGTTTGTGAGGTTCAGAGAAATGTCTTCACTGTTTTACAGCTGCCTTTTTACAATGTTTGCGTATGTGCAATATGCTTTTTGAGCCAGTGTTCAATGCCTGGTGCAACCACAAAACCAAAGTCACCTCACAGCTCAGCTGCGTTGCTGGGGGCTTGACTTAAACTAACACACACAGGAGGAGATACTCAAAATACAAGTAACATAAATACCGGCCACATTTTCTTGTAAGTGTGACACTGAAGTTTGAAGCAGGCAAGCGTCTAAGTTTAGTCAGAGGGAGCATTTCTTCACAAATTACCACTTGCATGTGTGGTTGTATGTTGATTTCTTGCAGCTGTCATGTCTCAGATGACATTGCCTGTCTCACCTGTTCAGTACAGTGGTGTAAGACCTGCTGTCCATTTTGCTGGCCAGAAAAAACGCATGCCCCCACAGGCCACTGCTCATGGCTGACTCCAAGGCCTCCTGGAAACAATATGGAAACACTCAGATGGCAGTACAGAATGACATCCATGGCCACTAGTATGAAGATGTAACGAAAAGCTTTAGGTCACTCAGTTAAAGAATACATTGTTTCATTTATTTTTATATGAGGATGTTGTAATCATATCCTTGGAGTAAGGTTGAGATTAACAGTGGTGGCTACATTTCAGAGGAAAACATTGTATGTTTTACCCCACAACTTTTTTTGTCAGCTACTGGTGACTTTTCAGGTCAATATTTTACACAGAAAGCATTATAGAACAATATATTCATATATTTATACTTATTATACATTGTCAGGGTTTTCTTTAAATTGAAGGTCCAAAGAGAAGTGAAGATTAAAGAACTGTTTAAAAGATGAATGCATATTTGATTTTTCTTCTTTCATCTCCCATAATTCATCTCATTACCCCTCATTCGTTTATCATGTGACTGTTTGAAGGTAGTTTTTAACTAGATAAAATAGTTAGAACTATCTCCTTCTCGACCAGCTACAACAGTAAAATGCTGTTTACACATTAATGCATCAGTATTAACAATGTTAATTCAATTTTCTCCAGAACTAAGGACTTTTATTTAATAAATAAAATAAATCCATTCACTATCTGTAACTGCTTATCCTCATCAGGGTCATGGTGGGCTGGATCCCAGCTGACTGATATTAATGGTGTGAGGTGGGGTACACCCTGGACAAGTCACCAGTTAACCTGTTATGGTTCATGTGTTTGGACTGTAAGAGGAAGCCGAAGATAACCCACACAGACATCCATAAATAAAATAAATATAAAATATATTTGTGGTCAGATAGAGTTTAAAAGGTAGAAACCTTCTTTCTTCCAGCCAGCAGCAGTTTGGTATAGCTCTGCAAAGCCTTCACCGAGGACTCAGAGCTGAAGCTGCTCCAGTTTCCTGTGAGCAGGTCATCATCTTCTTTTCGAGGTGGTCCTTCAGCAGTCGTGCCGTCACTGAAGTCAATGAGTGTGGGAGTGTCTGACTCCCAGCTTCCATCTGAATGTGAGCCCTGCATGAGCAGCTCTGCAATATCTGAGCCAACGATTTGCTGAAACAATTGAAACTTAGTGACAATCATATCAGAAAAAAAAAACATGATGAGTAAAGTTTTCATGTTGGGTCAAATCATGATCCACACAATGATTCACTCACTCCGTTCTGCCTGCAGAGCAGTATCAGTAGATTCCACAAGAGGGCAGCAGAACTCTTATCATGCAGCTTGTCACCTCTCATGCAGACGCCCGCCCTCTGGTGGGCAAATTCTATAGCATCTACTTTGTGCAAATCCTCCCTTCAAAAAGCAGAAGATTTAAACATTGAATTCTAAGCTTTACAGGTCCCACAAAACTAATAATGATCAGGATTTTCTGACTGTGAGTAAGACTGCATAAAATGATGAAATCAGGTGATTTAGGTGACGGTGATCATTTTCATTTCATTTACATTTGCATGTAGTCATTTAGCTGACACTTTAAACTTACAAAGAAGGGAAACAATCATGGTACAGTGCGACTAGGACATGCAGCAATAAGTAAGAGCTTATAAGAGCTGGGTCTTTAAGAGGTTTTTAAAGGTAGAGAGGGATGCCCCTGATCGGGTAGGAACTGGTAGTTCATTCCAACAACAACAGACAAGAGTCTGGATTGCCTTGAGCGAACAGGTGGCAGAGCCAGGCGCTGTACATTGGAGGAATGCAACGGACATGAGATAACACATGTCTGGGCGTTCAAGTAGGTGGGTGCAGAACCGGAGACTACTTTGTAGGCGAGCATTAGTGATGCAAATTTAATGTGAGCTGCTACATGTAGCCAGTGCAGCTCGATGAGCAGTGGGGTGACGTGACCTTTTGGGATGATTGCGTGCCGTCATGTTCTGGATCATCTGAAGAGGTTTCACCGTGCAGGATGGGAGACCCGTAAGGAGGGTGGTATAGTAATCAAGTCACGAGATGACCACAGCCTGTATTAGTAGTTGGTTAGCACACTGAATCAAGTAAGGCCTGATTTTTCCTATGTTGTGAAGTGCAAAGCGGCATGACTGGACAGCTGAGGTGACATGATAAGAGAAGGTTTTCAGTTAAGAATTGCACAACAAATGATAAATACCTGGTCAGAGGTCCTGGGAATGTTCTCATCTCCTGCTGTTCCTTTGTAGCACTCAGAATGACCTGTGGACACATAGAGACAAAAATCTCCTGTCTTATTCAAGAAACAGTACTGGTGTTTAAAAAGAAGAAAATCTAATAACGTTATCAGCACAGGCTCGTGTTGAACCTGCCTCCAAACTGTGGATTTCCAACTGGCTGACGTTCTCCTGTGTGGACAAACCAGAAGTGACCCGTATCAGCTGGCCTGCAGGCCCGAAGCTGACAGTCGCATGAGGAACTGAGTACTTGAGAGGTGCTGATATCTGATGAGCAGATCCGTGCTCTGAGGAGGCACAAAAGAACATGTTTCATGAGAAACGCTGAGAGAAGCTGGACCTGAGAGAAAAAGAGCTTCAAGTGTCCACTCACCTGTGTCAGATGTGTGAACAAGCTCACTGTGTTCAGCTCCATTGATGTACTGACTCAGTTCATAGCTGCTAGAGGATAAACCTGAGTTTTTGGAGCTTTCTAATGTCCCCAGGTAATAAGAAGAAACCTCTTCATTCTCTCTGGAGGGATTGTCCTCGTAGTCATTGAGGTATTGCTGGGAGCTGTCTTTCCCTTTGTCAGACCTGAAAGTATTAAAGCAACACAATATTTAATTTTCAGAGAAATACAGTTTGATAGCTTCCACACATGACACAGCCTGTGCTACATTTGGACTGGGAATCATCACAGAGGAACAACTTTCCAGGATAAAAATCCTGTAGCGGAGAGGCTTTTTAGCCAAGAGTTTTATTGTTTACTGTTAAGAGTGTATTATTTACTGTCTACTGTTTACTTTATATATTTATATTTAGATAAGAGTCTATTGTTTATCTTATATTGTATTCTTTTTCACTGTATGCTACTGGAAATTCAATTTCCTTGAGGGAGTCATCCCAGAGGGATCAATAAATTGCAGTCGAAGTCAAAGTCAAAGTCGAAGTCGAAGGGACCAACAGCGGTCCTTGAGTAGGCTCTCGAGTAAAAGGAGGGATTGAATATTCAAACTTTCACATTTACACTTACACTTACAGAACACATTACACTTTGATGGAAGATTTGGAAAAAGGAACAAGAAGAGGTTGGTGTTTTGATTAAAAGTAATAAATTAATCTATCCTCATCAGGGTCATGGTGGAGCTGGAGCCTATCCCAGCGAACTTACAGGCCAGAGGCGAGGTACACCCTGGATAAGTCACCAGCTCATCACAGGGCACATAGAGACAAACAAGCATTCACATTACTTTAAAGTTAAGATTAAAAGCACCAGTTAACCTGTTCAGGTTCATGTCTTTGGACTGTGGGAGAAAGCTGGAGGACCCGGAGAAGCCAGCGCAGACACAGAGAGAACATGCAGTTCACAGAGAAAGGCCATTTGAATCAGGTTCATGCTGTGAGACGACAGTGCTAAACACTGCGCCAACACCCTGCTCTTACTAAATTCATTTAAATTGAATTCAGTTGATTAAATTATAGGAATTTCAGTTTGATTATTGACTAAAAATTTTAAAAAATGCTCAGAGGGCATTCCTTATGACAGAAATTATGGGTCTGTGGTCTAATATGAGTTTATTGTGGGGATCCTTTAAGGTTTGGGGACCCCTGCCTAACACACTAATACATTCTACAATCCAGGAAGCAGTTTGTTAAGAGAAAGACTACGATCATTGTTATAAACAGCAGCAAGGTTTCTGTCAGTGTGGCGGTCTTGGTTTTAAGACTTTCACACAAGAGAGTGAGTGGATGTGGCTATCTTAGCTAAATCTTCTGTAACATAAATCTTAAACAGATGACACATCAAAATCCTAAACCACAAAGAAAACACAGAGTAGTGTGTACATTTTGCTATGCAGCACTTACTAAGATAGCCTTACCCAAAGAGATTCGATGAACATTAGGTAGCTCAGTTATCTACTGTCAGGTCCTGGTCTTGACACAGTTTCAACCCCTCAAAGTCATGGTCTTGTCTCAGACTTGATACATTATTAGCTAGTTTAGCTAGTGTTGGCCACCACAACATCTTCTTTGGGCAGTGCGTATCACCTAAGGTGTGATCAGCTTTCTGCTCTCAGTAGTTGACTTTAATGAAGCTGAATGTCACGGCTCACCTGTACTCCTCACTGTAGGAGCTCCCTGAGTGTTCCTGCTTGTGTGATCTGTCATGGTAACGGTCTGTCCTCCAGGAGTCTTGGGGACCCCACTGACCAGCATCTTTATGACCGGAGTGACATAAGTATCATCTTATTCATCTTTACCAAGACATAGAGCATAGAGCGCACAATCTTTGTTGTCTCACACAGCTGTTTTGTATCACTTTACCTTGTTGTCCATGCTGTCCTCTATAGTAGTCATGGTCATAATAACCATAGTTGTCTCTGTAGTCCCAGTGGCTGTGAGGTTGATAGTCATACCCATGCCTGGAAAATAAAAGACCTTTGGTTTAACTGTGCATTGTGCTCATCTGTTAACTCTCTCATCCTGAAGATGGGATCTATGGAATCTATAGAATCTAAAATCTAGAGGTTTTAATTGAGTGTTCTTCTTTCTTATGACTGTGGTCTGATGAGTATTCCAGCATGCATTCAACTCAGCAGGTTAGGTGCTTTTGCACTGCCATGCTGTCCCAAGATATGCACCATACTATTAAGTGCTATAACTTTTGTGTTTTGTCTTCATGATACACATACAAATGATGAACTTGCTCCTAATATTTAGTCGTGACATGATGTACATACCTGGACTGAGGTCTTTGGTACTCCGGAGGGCCATGGTAATAAGGATACTGCTGCGTGCTGTAAGAATACTGCTCTGGTCTGGTGGGCGGGCTAGTGAAATGAGTCCTGTAGCGGGCATCATGGGGAGCCCAGTGCCTGTCCCTCTCTCTGGGGTTCGATGGTGGGTAGGTCTGGTCCCTGTCCTGCTGAGAATACTTGTAGTAGTCCTCACTGTCCTTGGTTCTGTGGGAGTGGTGGCCTCTGGGGTGACCTCTATGATCCATGTTGACCTCTTAACACAAGATCAGCCTACCTGATCACCTGAGTTGTAGTGATGTGAAGTTCTTATTCCTTATTCTGAAGTAAAATCCGCCAAAATAAGGTGTTCAGATTTGGAATCTCACAGCTCAGACATGCCAGTCAAAGTGCATCCAGGACTGCCACATTTCACAGGAAAGTCACAACATGAGCTGATAACAAGTCAGCATGATAACAAGAGGATAAAGTTCACAGGATACAGTGACCTATATAACAAAGTTATTACAGCACGGGAACCAGCGCTAACAAGTCTATCTCATGAAATAAGACAAAGAAATCAAAGTCATAGATTTTATGAATAGATTATGAATAATACTCCTTCATGTCCGCTCTGTTTGCATTGTCCCAGCCTGTGAGCTCTCAGTCAGCTGACAGTAAACAGAGGCGCACGCCCTGAGTAGTCTGACAGCTGCGGAGCTGGAAAAGAGGAAATCTCGTCCATCTTCAGGATACTCCAAAAGAAAATAATACAATACAACTGAACAAATCAGACTTCAGTGTGACAGTCCGACAGGGCGAGCCATGTCCACTGATTGTAGGTTACATGCGGGGAACAAAGTTCTACAAAGTGTTCAGTCTTGCCACGTTGCCGGTAGGAAGATGCAGAGAAGACCGTCGGTGAGGGGGTTCAGTGAGCTGGTCTCCGGTCAGTTATTATTGTGATGTGAGTGGGAACGACGACCCGCGGAAACTGATCCCAAGTCAGTTGGGACAACTTCCAAGCGGAATGTTTCTTCCTCTGGCAGGAACCGTAACTTACGCAAGGTTCCCGCCAGAGGCGCTCTAACATGTTTTACGTGACTATACTGAAACATCATCACATCAACACACTTCACTTCATGGCGCTTACATTTTTATTTACTGTCAGTCCCTGAAGAAATGAATAGAGTCTGACTAACAGCACATAAGTCACTATGACTGCCGTTCTTTCCTAAATCAAAATTTTTTTTGTTTATTTTTTATGGCCTATATGTATACTACAGTATGTACCAGCGCCGGTTTGGGGCATATTTGCGCCCTGGGCGTTCAGGGGATCTAGAAGAATATTCATGGGGGGAAAGAGCGTGGCAGGAGATTTTGAAGAGTGGCAGAAATAATTGCAGTGATACCGCCAAATTCAACCAGCCGCGGTAGCAAAGACTGCTGCAATAAGTACTCACTGGTATGTCTGAGTTAATATCAGTTGATTCTATCAGCTGTCAATCACGAGTCCAACTTGAGTACAATAATCAGTTTATTCACAGATGACAAACTTCAAAATAAACTTATGCGACCAACGTACAGTGCTTGAAAGAACAATGTTTTTGCATGCCACGTCCAGACCCTGCACTGTGGGTCAGGTTTGAGACTTTGGGAGAGTACAGGTGTTACTATCATTAAGGATTTGAATGTTCACAGTGTGGAAGTCACAGTGTGACAGTGAGCGAGCGTGAACAACACATGACTCTAAAACTGAAGCAGCTAAATGGAATTCAGCCATATGCAGAATTCATATTCATGTCCAATATCCACTTTTTAACAACGTACTTATATCCTTTATGTATTTGTTTTCCTGTTTTCCTTTGCATATATTTTCTCTTGCATGTTCCATTCTTTGTATTTTGTCTTTATTTAATTATACATGACTTCTCTGGACAGTCTATCTATACAGATGGTAACTCTACATTTCATTTCACTGCACACTGTTTGCAAGAAATATGTTTGCAACTAAGATAAGATAAGATAAGATGCAAAAGGTGGATATATATCTTTTAGGCTGATTTGTGATAGGCCTTCACAGTCTCATGCAGGGGGTGAGAGGAGTTGTTTATGATGGATGTAAGGCACACTCCAAAGAACTTAGTCTCCACAGTAAGTAGAGACGACTTGTGTACAGGATGTCTGTGTTGCTGTTGACTCCCCTGTAACTCATTTCCTTCTGCAACACGTCCAATGATGGCTGTACCATCAGAGAACTTCTGGAGGTGACAGCTGTCAGTGTATGACGTCTGGTGTGTACAGGCTGAGGATGCATTTATTTCCAATGTAAATGAAATACAAATAACTGCTTTTGTTTGGTAGTAATGAAGTAGTAAGTTCCCGCCACGGGGTGTCGCTGCACACACAGAGACAAGATGGACGTGAGCGCTGTGTGACCACGTGACCACCGGGGCTGGGTCTATGCAGATGAGGAGCAGAGAGTTTCTACTACAGCGGGCAGCGGAGCCAGTACACACACACACCGTGAGAGGCTCAGCAGCACGCAGACGTACGCAGCTTTCACTCTGGATATTGTACAACACCAAACCGCTCGGATGTGCAATATGACTTTTGAAGAAAACAGTGGAGAGAACTCTTCAGAAAGGTGAGTGACGCTCATGCTCTTTCACTGTTTGCATTTTAGTTTTCAAATCAAATCAGATTTTATTTATATAGCCCAAAGTCACAAAGTACATTTGGAGGGCTTTACAGTCTGTACAGGGAGTGACACCCTCTGTCCTTAGACCCTCGAGTTCGAGTGAGGAGGGATCCCTCTCCCAGGACGGACAGACGTGCAATAGATGTCACATGTACAAAACAAATCAACAGAGACATATTGTACAATTACAATGACTGATAAAATGACAATGAATTACAATGAATGATAAAATGACAATGAATTACAATGAATGATAAAATAATTACAGTAGCAGTGGAACCTGTGATAGAGATAGAGAGACACAGATGCACAACAGCAGCAAATCATTAACTAACTATAAACTGTAATGGAGATATGGTAACAATAATGACAGTAATATATGTAGTGGACGTCATGCAGGACCACAGCAGCAGCCAAGACTCCTGGTGGAAGAAGTTTAGCAAAATGCTAAATGAAATGTCAAACTGCTGTGTGGAGTGAGCTTTCGCTCTCATACAGTCATACAGTCACTAACGTCAAGCTATATGCTTCACATGTGCTAGTTGTTTGAGCTGACGTGCGTGTCCGCTGCGTGTTTGACGTGTGCATATTGTCGTGTCTTCTTGGGAAACGTTGCAGTGTGTTTATTACGCATGCAACATTACATCATTAGCTCTCATCCACGTCATGAGAATTACATTAGTGGATATAAATCTGGCTAGTGACGTGTGTGTGTGTGTGTGTTGTCTTGCTGGCATCTTTTCTCATCAAGTGTATAAATGTGTCTCTCCTCAGGATGGAAACGGTGGCCAAAGCACTAGAGGAGGTCCTGAGCTCTGCATTACCACAGGGTTGCATCACAGTTGGAGTCTATGAGGCAGCAAAGTCACTAAACGTGTAAGTCAATCCTCACATGACTGCTGTAGTCGGCTCTAGTATATTTAAGGATAAATGTGAGATTCACTTCCTGTCACCTTACAGCTCTTTCTTGTCATTGCTGCCCTTAGGGATCCGGACAACGTGGTGTTATGTCTGCTGGCCACAGATGAAGAGGAGGATGTGGCTCTCCAGATCCACTTCACCTTAATCCAGGCATTCTGCTGCGAGAACGACATCAACATCCTGCGCGTCAGCAACATGAGGCGTCTGGCAGAAATCCTCGGAGGAGTAAAGCCTGGAGGGGAGCCCTTGGACCTGCACTGTGTTCTAGTTACTGTAAGTGTCATTACTCATGTCTGCCCGCTAATAGCGCTGCTGTATATTGCTCACTTCCTTGCAGTCTGACTGAGCCGGTGTCAGCTTCAGTACAGAGGTCATTGGACTGCTTCAGACTGCTTGTTTGCACATTTCATAAATCTGCAGATTGTAACTGTTCTGTCCCTTCTTCTGCAGAATCCTCAGTCGTCGCAGTGGAAAGACCCTGCACTGAGCAAAGTGAACAGATTCTGCAGAGACAGTCGCTGTCTGGATCAGTGGGTGCCTGTTATCAACCTACCTGACCGATGAAACAGCTTGGAATATGAATGTATTGTGTGCATTTGGGGGAAAAGTAACTGCACAGGGCCTGTGTTAATGTCTGTTGGACTTCTTTGGAAAATGCCCCAGAGAGAGACAGAGAGAGAGAGACGGGAGGGGCAGAAAGAAGAAACAAAAAAAGGAACACAAGGAAGCCAAACGTTCCAACAAATTTACCAGGTCAGGGTGAACTTGTGGGCCAAGAAGTGTGACTCAGCAGTCTGGGTTCCAGGATTTCCAACGTATGACTGCGCCTTTCTCTGCCAAGAAAGAAGCCTTTACAGGAAACTGAATCATGTGAGTGGACAAGCACACGTGGTGGGAAGCACAAGCGCAGGACTGGGGAGGAAGCAGACAGAGAGCCTCAGTTGACAAAACTCTAAGAACTGGACCACGCTGGAGTGGACTGGTCAGAGCTCTGAGCTCAAAGAACTCCTCATGGAAATTTAACCAATTCTAAGCATTTCTTTAATAGCACATTTATTTAATAGTATTTAACTCAAAAGGGAAAGTTTTCAGTTTATTATCATTATTATTATTATTATTATTATTTTTAAGGGCAATGCAATGTTTAGACCTGTCCACTAACTGATTTTTATGTGCTCTTAATTTAATGAATTATATTTATTGTGCACAGTTCATGGACTTCTGCTTTGTTCATTTGAATGAAATAAACAAAAAAAGCCAAAGTTGACGGGGTTGCCTCGATGATTTGTAGGTACTACAGGTTTAGCCTGCTTGTGGGAAGTCACACGGTGTCCTGAAGGACAGTGCATGCCTCTTGCGCCCACATAACTAATGAAGCTCAGCATGTTTCCTCACAGAGTTTGGATTTTGTCCTGACACGTAACTGGGTAGGTTTACTTGACCTTTTCTGCAGCTTGTACCAAAAGCAACATTATGTTTTCTTTTAGGTAGTCTGTTAAAATGATTATTATCTTTTTTCTTTTTACTTGGGCATAGAGTCAGACATTGTCATTTCCAACCTTAAATAACAGCCTGTTCTGTGCTAAATCTGCTGCTGGCATTCAATTCCTTGAAATCAGCATTACTCCTGCATGGGAACTCGAGTAAAATGTGACCCTTCCACATTTTGAGGATCTGGTTACACTGATGGGAGGAGAATTCCCATTGTAGTACAAAACTGTGAGTGGGATGGAAGTCATTGCGACAGCTCATTCTTCACAGGCTTATGCATCTACGCCATCAGAGCTAAATTTACTGCTGACTGGTTTAAAAATAGCAGAGAGTCAAGAAGTGGAAAAAAGTTGTCGAAGACTCATTCCAGACTGTGCGAAAAGAGAAAACCAGAAGTTATTGGTGCTTGCGCAGAATGGGGAGGGACAAAGCCTTTTACACAGAGGGTCACAAGACAATGGATACATGAGTCAGGACTATTCAGGTCTCCATTGCTAGAGCTGTACAGTACTTTAGCTTCATGGCAAAAAATAGCCCCATGAATAGAGGTGTCCCCCTAACCGCTGACAATAGTAGCACTTGTAATTAACAGGCAGCATAAACAGAGAGGCTGACGTGCTGCAGAGGTGTCAGCATGCAGTTGGTGTAACTGAGAGCACAACAATCCTCCCTGGTGGTCTTATCAGGTGGTAGGTAGCAGATGGGAAGAAAAAAACTGGGTCAAAATGCAGGACTGACTGGAAGACTGGGTGTGCCAGAGAGTTGCCAAAGGGTTTGCTTTGCGTTAAATTGACTGAAGCTGAAGAGTGCAGTTTGCAAATGTGAGTGCAGAGAGGGCAACGCATGCAGCCCTGCACTCCACTGAACTCTGTCCTTTCAGTCTAACAGTCAGGCAGTCACTCTAACTGCACACTGTGCCTCTACTTCTAAATTAAACACAAAAACCACCAAAGCCTGAGATTTTTCCCTGGAAAGTGAAACAATAATACAAGAAATACCAGAGCAGTATAAGTGTAAAGTTACAGCCGAAAGTGAATTTGATCATTAAAAGAAAGAGCCGCTTCTTACCCTCCCTTAACCAGAGCCCTCCTGTCACACAAGGAGGGGCTACTTAAAAGTAGATGAGATATTGGAGATACAGGATTGTTGGCTTATCCTGGAGCTTCTCCACTGCACTGACAGGTAACACAATCACCACAAACAACGCCACTACAAAGCTCCTGCTATCCATCATCTGACTCAAATGGGGGTTGAATCAATGTGGGCCAACAAATATGGCCTGACCTGATTGTGGATGTAACATCACACCTGAGGAGAGTGAGAACAGACAGAAAGGGCAGCTCAGGGATTATTGCATAACACGCTGGTCATGGCTCAGGGGCACAGAAGAACCTTCAAGAGAAATTAGAGCAGACACGAATGTTTATGTACTCCTGACCTGATACTAGAGACACTTGTCACCTTGTTTGAACATGGCGACCTGTGATAATAAGTGCAAATGAGGTCAAAGTAGTTTAGTCTAATGAAGTAATTTTGGCCAGGGATTTACTACCAAAAATGCAGTCTGTATTAATGACATCATGAGTACTGAGTAACTACAAACAGATATAAACTACAAACAGAGTTACTTAATACATCTTAAAGACAAAGTCATGCAAAGAATGTAATGTAAGTAGCAGGTTGAGTGTCTAGTTTTTCCCACGTGAACACTTACAGGAAGTCAAGCCACTGATGAGAACAGCCGCTGGACTCACCAGTAATGCTTACTGTCACATGGGAACAAGAAGACGAAACTGTACTAACCTCACATGGGATCCTCTGCTGGCATTTCATTTGATATGGCTAAAAATGTGTGTGTGTGTGTGTGTAGATATAGAATTATAAATATATATAATATAGATATATATATATATATATTTCATTTCATTTTTAAGCAGCATTATTTGATTGAGTTGAGCACCTGGCAGCAGAACAACCTGCAAACAAAACACTGACATTATCACCTCATTCAGTTGATATGGCTACCTAATCATGCAGCATCATAATGATCAGCATTAGCATTCATTTAGAATTGGGTTTCTGTCCACCAGACAAATGAAAGTCTAATTTCCACTTTCCTTTCAGCTCTGTTTTGGTCATAAATTCATGAGATATCTTTAGCTCTAGTGTTACCAGCTAGTCGCTAACTTTGGTATTTGGTGTCAGGATGTTTTCAAAGCTGTTATAGATAAAAGCCTCTGAGAGTGAACCACAACAGTAAAGTTGTGGGCCATAAAAGCAAAACAATGAGGTGAGGTGAAAGACGCCATAGAGCTTAGAGGGACTGCACAGTTGTGATAACAGTTGTCACTGAGAATGACCCCTCTCATGGTACACATAGCCATTTGACCTATTGTTAATATCACTGCAGCTTTAATTTACACAGATTACTTCTTCACATATAAGAAGAATCAATAAAAGCATAAATCAAACACAAGCATAAGCAAATAATTTTGGAATCCACAGAATGTAAACTAATCAGATATTCTGGTTTAGCAACTAAGATTATAACCTGCTACCCGCTGTAAGGTTTAGTTTTGTTCTTTTATCTTGCATTCATTGAAAAAAATAGAAATAATACTGACTCCCATACGTTTATGGTAAAGGCAGAACAGTTATTTGCTACCTACATTCACCAGATGTGAGAAACTGCATAATAAATAAAATTTAAAAAATCATATATATTTACTACTAAAAATCTATCAAATACACCATTAATCCAAACAACACATTCAGCTTTAATTCAAAAATTTGAATTAATGTCACAAAACAGATATTGAACAGTACAGTCCTAAAAAGTACATTAAACAGTTAAAAGCAAGCATAAACATATAGAATGCACTACAATATTTATGGACATGAGATATATCTTAATGTGATTCATTGTTGAACATGAGTCATTTTTAAATATGTTGTCACATGTAGTTAATAACCTAAAGTAAGATATACCCCCTTCACCTAAGGGCCTTATTATGTTATTCACAGTATTAGACAACAGCACTTGTGTGACTAAAAGGTAGTTAAGAGGTTGAAGCTGGACCACTTCATTTTCAAGCCCCTGGCTAGTAAAATTGCAAAATTAGTTGCTTTTGTTTTGCATGAGAACCAACATGCAAGATACATAAAGTCACAGCTACACACTGTCAGTCACACGTGCACATAAGAAAATCAAAGTCAGTTTCAGAACAGTTGTAAACATGGAATGTTTCAAACTCAAGAGTATAACAGTATTCTGGTGTTTACAGGTTTGTCAAAGTGCCTGAATAGTAAGAAGCCTCAGCTCTGCAGACAGAAAACAGAAAGCTGCTAGCAAAATGTGTGTGTATATATATGATGGCATATATAGATGGCACAAAGTCCTTTTATAGCAATGATGGCCTTATAATGAATATTTCTTTAAATATGTAATTTAAGGAATTCTTAATGTGAAAGGATGTATGCAATTTACAGTAATGTACAGTAATGTACAGTAATGTCAAATGCTCATAGTGGTACTTATCTGTACATGTTTCATTTTTAGAGAAAGTTGGACTTTTACATTAAGAACTGGAGTTGGACAAATTTTACATACATTTTTAAGGCAAGTACAAATTAATAGAGTTTAAAAAAAGAGCGACATCTAGACTATTTTGACAATTCATCTTCTGGTTCATACTACAACAACTGTTTTCTGAAGCAAGCCTGATGAAAGCAAGGTTGTAGCCCATTCTGGTGTTCTGTATGTCTATATTTCGGGAAATATGCAGAGAAACCAATACAGGAAATCAGTGCACCAGTTAGAATACAGTGCAACTGATGACACTTTCTATGTGGAAAGCATGGAGTTAATTGATGTGTGTGGACACTGTCAATCCTCGGGCGGAGGAACGAGATGAAGGATTTGTTACAGTATATTGCTAGTACCCAACAAGCCCATTGAGATGAAAGTAGACACAGGAGCAAAATGCAATGTAATATCAAAAGACACTTTTGAACAACTATCAAAGGGGCAGATAGTGAAATGCAGCAAAACCACCAACCAAAGCTTACGGAGGCAGCAGAATACAGACTGCTGGTTTAGTCACACTGCCTTGTTGTCTAGATGGACAGCAACACATGCTTCTATTGAGACAAGCTGGCAATGGAGGATGGCATTGTCGTTAAGGGTCACAGAACAGTCATTCCACACTCCCTGCTGGCTCCCTACATCGATATCATGCACAGAGGTCCCCCAGGTTTGGAGCTGACCAAGTGCAGGGCGAGGATGACAGTCTTCTGACCAACAATGAACAGAGACATCACAGAGAAGCTGCTGTCATGCTCGGTCTACAATAGCACCCAGGCACACCAACAGAAAGAACCCCTACAGCCACACCCAGTTCCAGTTTTGCCCTGGTCCACAGTTGCTACCGATGTGTTCGAGTGGCATGGACAACAATATATGGTGCTGGTAGACTCATACTCAGGGTGGTTTGAAATCGACCTCCTTCGTAACACGTCTTCAGCAGCTGTGATCACAAAGCTCAAGCGACACTTCTCTGTTCATGGATCACCTCACACCCTTATCAATGACAACGCAAGATATTACACAAGCCAGCACTTCAAGGAGTTTGCCGAGCAGTGGGACTTTGTTCATGTCACCAGCAGCACCGAGTACCCACAGTCAAATGGACCAGCTGAACGGGCAGTCCGCAGCGCCAAACAACTGATGGAGCGTTCTCATCGAGACGGGACTGATGTGTTCCTCAACCTGCTGAATGTCAGGAACATCCCCCACGACAAAACACTGGGCTCACCTGCAGAGTGTCTGATGTCACGACAGACACGTTCAACTCTTCCTGTCAGCAGCAGAGTACTAGCACCAGCTCCAAAGAACACAAAGCAGGTCATTGCCCAGCACCAAAAGAAAAGACTCATCCAAAAGCAGTACTACGACGCCTCAAGTCACCCGCTACAGCCACTGGCAGAAGGACAGGTCATCAGAATGCAGACAACGAAGGGACACGACCGCTTGGGGATCGTGAAGGAAGTGTGCCACACTCCTAAATCATCCAATCTGATGGGGGTATCTACAGGAGAAATCGCCGCCACATCCTTCCGGTTGCTAAGCCACCACCACAGGTGGACACTGCAGACTCTGATCACCAGACAGCTGCCCCAGCTGAGCCAGACATTTCCCCTTCCACACCGCAGATGCTGCAGGCACTCTACCAGCGTGCAGCAGAGACCTGTAGCTTGCTCTTCTGCCAAGGTAACATACGCTAACACACCATATGTGACACAAGCAGGTGGAATTTGTAAGCCAAACCCAAAGTATGGACAATGAACTCTGGGTATTAACAGCCCACAGACCAGAGACTACTTTTAAAAGAGGGACAGAGACGTACACTAAGGGTCTCTTATGTGTAACTGTTGTGTTAGACTTTGTTGCATTTTGTTGTAAAGGGTCTGTTCTGGAAAAAAAAAAAAAAAAAAACTTTGGAAAAGAGTTTTTGCACTCCATCGCTCTCTAATTGAATTATTCAGTTACCATTGATGCACTTGACCCATTTCATGTTTGTTGTCATGTTATTCATACAGGAAGTGATCATTCTATAACATGAAAGTATAAATTGGATGCTTAAGTTTGTGTTCAGGTTGTTATTGAAACTACTGCTGGTCTGTATTGGCTACAGAAATGCCTCCAGTTAAAGCAGCCATGTTAGACATCATTTGTATGTTAATGTGCAACCACATGTGTTTGTTTCCTTATAGAAGCACCAACTAAAATGGGAAGGATGTAGTCCATTTTGGTGTTCTGTATGAACCTCATCAGACACCGTAACCAGACTGAATGCACATGCCAGTGTGTTGCCGCTCGGTGTTGTTAGCTTTCCAGGTTTTCGTACAGGTACTGTGTGTTTGCTGCGGCATCCAATAAAGCTACCGTGGATTTAAAGTGCGTTATCACTTATTCTTCTCACACACACGTCGACACAGGTGAAAGCTACGAGGCTAAATCTGATTGGACCAATGCTTGAGGGGAGACTTGTTTATGAATGCTGTAAAAATAAGTGAGAAACTCTACCATCAATGGCATGGCACAGCATCTTTCAGGACAAAGTTAATGCAGAGAAATAAAAGTCATGACTGAAGCTTTACATGAACTTTTACTCATCTTTGTTTGAGCTAAAGCTTTGATCCAAGGCCACAGCTTCAGACTTCTGCCTGTTCTTTGGTGTATCTGTTATCTGATTGCAAAGTATTCCTTGGAAAAGGTTAGGGGGAAGATACACTGGCCTTAAAATAACTTTGAGACAGTATTACTATCAGCTTTTTTCCCACATAAGAATCAAAAGGAAAGCAGCTAGAGTTCAGGTGTTCTCTTACAAAACAGTGCAAGGCTTCTTGTCTTTGAAAGGATTCTCTGAAGCGGGGATGCCCATGAGCAGCGGGTCATTCTTGGCATGTTCTCCACAGTAGCGCATCAGGTCTGATGAAGCCTTGGATACCTGCAAAGAAATCAGCCCAGACACTCAACTACCTTGGCATACATGTTGTAAAAGTAGAACACTTAGAGTGGTGTGAATGACCATGAATATAAAGGTACCCTTATCCTCTCAATGCTGGCCTCGATCCTCAGCTGCTGCACCGTCCTCCTGGCCTGAGCTATGCTACTGGAGCTCTGCATTTTTGATGACATTGCAGTTTTTGGACAGCTGCACTCAAACCTGGAATAGGTGGGAAATAATGTACTTACTATACTGACATTAATTAGTGTAGAAATGCAGTTGGTATTTGCATAAAGTGTAATAAATCTATTCAAATGATTCCTGGTGACAAGATATTCCTGTGGGATTAGAGACACACAAAGACCAGGCTGCTGCAAAAAATACTGCTGAGGCTGCCTTTATACAAAGTCAAGAAATCTGTATCATATTGGTAACTAGTAACTTTATTTAGATATCGAGATCTCTGTATTTATCTAGCTTGAAAATTGTTTGCAAATCATCTGATTTCAAATGTGCATAGTATCAATTCTGACCATATTATAATTTATAATGCAGTTATGAGATATTTAACACAATACAGATGTGAGGTAGTGTGGAAGCTGTCTATTATTCTGTCAGATTAGTGATATATAGAGCAATAAGTATGAAATATTAACAATAAAGTTTAACTCACAGCTTAAATAATAGGTGGGAACAGGACCAGGAACATACAGAAATGTGTCATCAGCATAACAATGGATTTTTAAGTAGTGAATGGAAAGAATAATGATATTAATGTATAAAATGTAAATAGTCACGGGCCAGGGATAGACCCCTGTGGCATCCCATAACTGATAGTCTGAAGGCTTGATTTGGCACCAGCAGCCACAGCAGTCTCTTTCTAAAGTTAGCAATAAACTAACTCAATGTGTTATCATACATATCCTATAGACTGTAGCTTGTCAAGGAAGATTGTGAGTTATGCAAATATTGTAGGATTCCATTGCCATAAGAGAAATCTCTTATGTAACAGTAGAGTTATGACACTTTTACATGCAATATTTCCATGCTTATTACAAACCTTAAAACTATAATCAAAACTTTGGGTGTGGGAATGTCATTAGTGTATATTTCTGTTTAGGTATTTCAATGAAAATCTTAGGTTGCAGCACTTCGTTTAATGAATGAGCAGCATTGCACAATATTGCAGAAATGACAACAAGTGAGGTTACTAAATGTTACAAATGTTTGATGTCTGTACAACTTCCAAGAAGTGACAGTTGACTTAATATGTAATTGACTCAATGTGCGTAGAAGCTGTGGCCCAACCCAACGGAATCCTGTTTCACAATTCCCACTTCCAGGATATAATGGTTTGCTCTTACCAGATAATTACATCACTCCCTGAACTACTTGAAGGAGAGGCTACAAAGTCTTTTGCACAAACATGATTTGTAGAGTCAGGAACAGTTTCTATTGCAAGAAGAACATTGTGTGTTCAGTTTACAGTAGATCATTGTGCATGTGCTGTTGAGCAATAAATGAGAATTTCTCTGTGTACCCAACAATTGTGCAGCACTGATAACTTGAAGCTCTTGTTCCTTGAACAAATAAAGAAAACAAACCAGAATGTGGCTCTGCAGGACTGGCAAAAATAATCTCTGACATGTGGTGTGGTTAATGTTTGCTCTGTGCTTTGGTACAGGATATTACAGAGGAGGGGGACATTTCCACTGAAACGGAAGGGAGATGAAACATGCACTACAGAATCGACTACAGAGGGGAGACAAGACCATGCATCCCTTTAATCCCCCCACACACTCCCTTCCGCTTCCTCCACAGGAAGCAGCATCGCCAGTTACCCTCTAAAGTATAAATGATAAAATGTGGGGGTGGAAGCCTAAAAATAAAAGCTACACACACGGGCCAGTAACCAAGGAAACAGAAAACATAGCTGCTAAGGGACCATTTGAAGCTTTTCTACAGAAAGCATGACATTAAAACCACAACTGTACTTTTTTTTTCCCCACACAAGCTGCTCTTGTGATTTTTTCTTGCTTGACCTGTGCATTCATTGTTCCAGGGAACTCGACACTTAACACTCATGGCTCTCCTGTCAACACAGCTGTAGTTTTTAAGCCTTCAGCTGCACCGGCCAGGCATGAGTGGACACAGGAAAAGGTAGAGCTGCATCACAGGGGAGTTGGTCTTCACCTCCCCTCACCCCATGACATCTGCAGAGATGTTGTGTGACGCCAGCAGCTACTATAGAGCTCGGGAGGAGGCACTCAAGATATAATGAGCTGTAAAGGACTTTAACAAGGCTAAGTGTTTTCTGTTTTACTGTTCTATTGTTGCCTTAAAAGTAGCACTAATGCAGTCGCCTGACAGTACTCGATCACATTGCTTATATATTTTTAAAGATAGATCAGTGCGAGGTTACAGTTACAGCTGTCTAGATTTTTGCATGTTATAACTAGTGTCTGTTTTTTTTTTCTGAACTCTTCTTCTCCATCTTGTTTGCATACTATTGCTGCATTGCATTTAACGCAGGAGAAATGCAACCATAATGCATACAAGCAAAGGTTTGTGCATTCATCTGCTGAATCAGGACGGTAAAAGCTGCAATTAAACAACACGTTTGGCTTCATGCGATTGTAGCCTATTAACACTGATTTCAAGTTGTTGTTATACTGTGTTCATGCTGCATTTTTTACTCAAATTGATGTTCGAGAATAAAAGAGTGAGACGGAGAGGTTAAAAAGTTGATCCATAGAAATAAAGCTGCCACAGCATTTTCCACCAGTAGCAGATTTGGTTCCTGTGGAGACTCTTCGCCTCAGGCCTGCAATGCCAGATGTGGCATGTCTTCTGCAGTAGCAGTCGAGGTGAACGAGTTTAGAAGGCGCACTTGCATCAGGAATGGTTCGTCCCCCCTTGGTGTGGGCACACACAGGCTCTGCTGTGCAGCACTTCTCAAGGAGCTGCCTGATCCAGTGAGGTCCTGAGCCTCAAATGTGCTGAATTCAAGTAATCCTCTGTTTAATAGAAATGTGGTGGCCAGTTTTATAGTAACCCTGCTGCTTCTGAGGGGTTATAACATTCTTACAAACTATATCTAATTTTAATGGGCCTCATGAAGGTTCTATTAGTATTTATAGATATACAGTACACATTTAGCAGATTGTAGCCTTTGCTATGGAAAATGTAAAAGTGGTTTTCTAATGGAATATTACAAATTAAAGGAAAAGTTCAATTGATATATTATTATTAGTTGGATCCCTTTTAGCTTCCACAGAGTAGTCGATAGTCTTTCTGACAATTAATAAAAACTTTAAAATCACAACAATGACAAAACAAGCCAAATAAAAAGAAAAAGAATATAAAACGTTCCAAAATAGCAATAACCAAACAACAGAACAACAACAGAATCATCACTAGTTTTTGTGACTTTTTGTCTGTCTGATGTTGGTGAGGAGGGAAGTTGTAATCATATCATTTGTCTGTGGACTGTTGGTGATCAGTCCACACTTGATGTGTATTATACACGTGACAAGAAAAAATAAGTGTGGTGTATTATTCCCAATGACATCTAAAGACAATATTCTAATTAAGCTAATATGTATTATAACTGGTGATTTGGTCTACCTGATCAACTGATATCACCTCTAAAGACGAGTTAAGTGCACTGTAATATTCCCTTCACTAAATGCATGTTTAGTTTTGAGTTTTGAGCTCAGTACTAATTGGTTCACTCTCATCCATTTAATAGTGGTTTGCAGCTCACAGAGATTCAGCTCCATGGTGTTAGCACAGAACAAAGTTGAGTCATCAGCATACATAACTTGCTGAGATTGATGATAACTGCACAGCTGTTTACCACAAAGACAGGAAGCAGAGGGAAAAGTGAGTGCAGTTCTATCCAGAGGTTACAAAAAAAAATCTGCCTACCAGCTGCTCTGAAGATCACAAGTTAACACAATTTAGCTCATTTGTTAAATTCCAACAAAAAACAAGCTAGCTGCCCCCCCCCCCCCCCCCCCCCTTATTCCAGTCTGCAAAGCTAAGCTAACTGTCTCCTGGATGTAGCAAACAGACATGAGAGTCCATCATCAATCTTCTCGTCAAACTCTCAGCAAGAAAGCAAACAAGCATATTCCCACTGAACACTGAAGCAGAGCTAAGAGCAGCATGGGGAAAGCATGAAAATATACTTTAAGCTATTGACTAACTCCCATATGATTTTATATTAGAACAAAGAACAAATGTGTGAATTGTTGTAAAAAAAAAAAAAACCCACACAAACAAGCGGGGAAGTTTGTCACTGCAGGGTGTGTGCTTCTTTGTATGTGGACTGAGCCCTTAAAATCCATCCAGCCAAAAGAATGTCTGCAATGCTTTCAGCTGTGGTGTGCATGCCTGCATCCAGCATACTTATGTGTGCTGAACATAAACATGTGGCACACTGAACGCATTGATAAAAACGTATTTGAAGTCTTACAGCAGCGTGATTTCTTTGATGTGGCTGCTGGGCTTTACTCAGGTGGGCTCCCACAGTGCCTGCAGGGTCCTTCTGCAGCGTTTATGACAGTAAGGTTTGCCCCGTGGTGTGTAACTTGACACAGGTCTTGGATGTTCTTGCCTGCAGAAATACACTAAAACTTACTTACACCGGATTCAAATCAACAGCATGACAGGACTAAATGTGCATTTGCGTGCTGAACACACTGTGTCTGCGTCTGTACAGTGATACTGCCAATAATCTTTTAATATCAGTACACATCACAATATGTATGCAAAGTCACTTATAAAACATTGCTGCTGATGCAATGCTGTAATGCTTCTGACAAGACTGCTGATATGATAAGAAAAACTGGAATAAGTCGTTACTAGTAGGACAGACTCAAACAAATACTTTCATTAGCGATTAACTTGACAAGTTTTAAATCTATGAAATAACTCAGACGTCTTCAGATTGTTTGCTCATGTTGTACATATTCCCCTATATCTCAAAAGTGTTGTCACATAGTTTGACAAAGAAAACTGTCTTCAGCGTTCACTTACGAGCTTCTTCTGTAGCTTCCAACAGCATCTCATGGTCTTCATCAATAAGGAATGAATGGCTGTCAGTTGTATGCTGTCAATTAATCAACAATTTCAGCACTACCCACATTTCACATTTATATTTAAATCATTTATCTGAAGCTTTTATTCAATCAAGGTACAGTGCAACAAGGACATGTCAGTGTAGCATAATTACTACTATTACTCGCATAGAATCAAGGTCCAGTTGGAAGTGCTAGAAGAGGAGGTCCTCTCTGAAGAGCTGGGTCTTCAGGAGTTTTCTAAAGGTAGAGAAGGACGCCCCTGATCTGGTAGGAACTGGTAGTGCGTTCCACCAACGGGGAACAACAAACGAGAAAAGTTTGGATTGCCCTAAACGTACGGCGGCAGAGCCAGACGTCATTCATTGGAGAAGAGCAATGGACGTGAGGTAACATATTCCTGCACAAAAGTAGGTGGATGCAGAACAGGAGACTACTTTGTAGTCAGCATTAGTGGTTTGAATTTAATGTGGGCTGCTACAGGTAGCCAGTGGAGCTCGATGAGCAGCGGGGTAACGTGACCTTTTTGGGTTAAGTGTGGACCAGGTGCATCTGGATCATCTGGAGAGGTTTCAGGCTGAATGGCCCGTCAGGAGGGTGTTACTCTATGGTCACGAGATGACCACAGTGTGTCTATTACATTTATTACAGTGTAACAAAATGGATCGATCAACAGAGAATTTATTAACAAACAAAATTGAGTTATTTACTACACAAAATTCTTAAATGTTCCAGCTTCTAGGTCCTCAAATTTCCTGCTGTTTAGTGGACAAACAAAAACAATTTGAAAACATCCTCCTTAAGTCTGATTCTGACATTTTAGAGCAAATGAAAAAATACATACAGATTATATTAGAATGCATTGTTGTACAAATGTGCATGTGAGTGTTCTAAGACAGAATTGCAAAAAGCTAGGAATTTCCATAAATGAAATGAACTGTGTTCCACTATTATACATCTGACTCGTCTCCCCTCATCAAACCAGTAGCAGTACATTTACAACACAAACAAACCAAGGTACCTTTCTCTCGCAGATTAGAGGTGTTTCAGTGTGTGATAAACAGAAGGCAGACAGAGCGCTGCAGTCTCAATGATTAGTTATCAGCTGGCCAGTTCCAAAAATGTTGTGTGCCTCGGGACATTGAGCAGCTCCATTATCAGCCTGCTGCACTGCTAAACTGCCTGGCAACAACACCGGCAGGCTCCACGGTCCGCTCCTGGACCAGGATCTGTGGCTGCCTCTACAATAAGCTCTGAGGCTTAGGCACATTTGAGAGGCACGGTGACAATGCAGACAGGCTATCAGTATTGTGCCACACTCACAATTGCTGTTTGGCATTGTGTAAGAACAGAGGCACCGGGACAGGAGTCCAGAGCTTTTACAAGTTTAACTGCGCCCTCATGAGCACTAATCTCAGACAGCCTGATGCTATCTGGGAGCCAGACTGTCCAGTCAGGCGTGCAGAGGAAAGAGACAGAGGCCTCCCAGAGAGAAACAAACACACAGTGACGCTTCTGAGTTTTGGAGGAGACGACTTGTATGACTAACGCTACGACACTCCAGTCTGCGCAAGAACATAATTGATTATGAGCTTTGATGAGATTTTTAAAGGCGTCAAGGGTGCCGTCCAACAAGCTTTGAAGACCTGCTGTGTGAAGACATGAAAAGAAACACATGAGGTGTCGGTGTTTACGCTGCAGACTAAAATGGGAGCGAAGATTCCAAGCCGCTGAGTCACGGCCTGTGAGTTTCTCTCTCGACCGTACACCTTTCACCAGAGCTCTGCAGCGGCATGCAACAACCTTTGCCCTAGGTGAGGTCACCTTTGGGACAACGGCTTCTCCCTCCAGTTTCTGTCCACCCCGTCCCACCTGGGCCCCACGTGCAGAAAAACTGGTTCCTTTGAGCGTGTGACTGACACAGGCTGTTTAAAAGTTCAAAGCTTTGAGTAATGTGCTTCTGATTCCCTGAGAAATAAGTTCATCTATGGGCCTTCCTACACACCCTGCAGTGAGGTACAGTGAATAACATCCACGGATTAGAGCTCTCTTTGAAGTCCTGGCAACTTTTCTTTCATGCGTTTGGAAGTGAATAGAAAGACAAGCAGCTAAAAAGCCCTAAACCAGGTGCCGCTCATTCTTACTACACATCATCCTGCATGTGCTCAGAGTTCCTTCCCTCCTCTGCTTTGATTGTTTTCCAAAGAAAATGATTGCTTTAGGAGATATTGCTTTGATTTGACACTCAGAGAGCAGAAATGAAAAGCTGCCACAAAGAAAATGCCCCGCCATGTCTGGAGCTAAATCTGGAGGGCCAGATGCAGTGCATTGTGCCACCAGCTGCTTCTATTAATAAAGAAATGCTGTCATACAGATGAATGTGGGTGTGGGTGATCGTGCAAACCTATTGCATGTGAACAGTCACTCTGAGCAAGTGTGATCAAAAGAGCTCATGCTAGACCTGTTTACTGTGTGATCACTGAAATCGTTTTTGCTGTTTTACACAATGACTGTATAGGAGGAGGATGTATCCTAATGTCTGTGATGATCTCCTGACTTCTCCTCTAGCAGGTCAAAGTTCTGCTTGATGGATGATGCACGATGTCCAGAGCTTTCTTGCACAGTCATGTATCCCAATTTTGTGGATTTGAGTGGGAGTCTCTAGACAACTATTGCACACATTCCCATGAATTCATCACACAGATTTATGTCCCCCTCAGGATGGGTTGTAATTACTTATGTGATCTCATTTAGCACCAAATTTCCATTTGTGCACAAATTACAACATTAACATCAGCCCCTGCTCTACATTGTGTTCAGTGCTAACTAGGAAATCCTACAATGCTAAACTAGGAGAATGACAATGCTAAACATACCTGTTAAACATCAGCATGTTAGCATTTAGCTCAATGCACCACTGTGCCCACGGACAGCCTCACAGAGCTGTAGTGCTAACCACCGTGGCTGAGTAATGAAGTAAAAAAACGTCCACTTGAGGCTGGCTACAGAACATTTCAACTTCCATAAGTGCACATATTAAAATGCCCAACTTGACAGCAGAAATAAACATGTCTTTGGAAATTTCTAGATTAGCCCGGAGGTGGAAGAGGAAGAAAAGCCAACATGGCGATGGCCAGTGCCGCATATTTTGGTGTTTTGGAAATCTATGGGTGACGTCACTCATGCATTGTCCATTCTTTTGTCATTGCCACAGTCTGACTAGTCATCGTCATTTTTGTGACAGGCAGCATTCCAAAATCATTTAGTAACAACACTTACTGTATGTATAGCAAGGAGTGGAACAAGTTTTACAAATGAAAAGTAAAATGTTTACTCTTGGGCTGATTCTGCTTAGCCGGTAACACTTTATTTGAATAGGCTGTTTACACATAGTTTATAGGGATGCAGCGATGCATCGGCTGAACATCGGTATCGGCTGAACCTCCTTAACTCCCATCGGCCAATAAAGATGACATTCACCGATGGCAGTGGCTGATGACTATATGTCGATTTACATGTCGCATGAATGCCGTCTTTTTTTTTTCCGAAACCCCACTGCACACGTCTCTGCCACATCGTGTACGCACCGCGGTTTTGGTCCGTCCTGCACGTGACTTCAAATCCCACCAGGAGCATTTCAGAAGTGAGCGTTTAGCCCGCCAGACTTTGTTCACTTGCTCAGATTTTTTTTTTTCAAGCTTTATTTGACAGTGACAGCTGAAGAGTGACAGGAATGTGGGGAGAGAGAGATGGGGAATGACATGCAGGAAAGAGCCACAGGTCAGATTTGAACCCTGGGCTTCTGCAGCAAGGACTGACCCTTCGCACATGAGCCGGCTGCTCTACCAACTGAGCTACACACCGCCCTACTTGGTCAAATTTGATTTTTCCGATCAATGTTCTTCTAAACATACTTCTACGTGTGTAAATATGCTACGTAGATAATTAGTTTAGCTTTTGTCTGTTTTTTACGACCAGCAGTTTGCACAGGGTATTTTATTTTGAAAATCCACCAGATTCTTTTTGCTTTTTCTGTTTCTGGCTTCCGCCCACTCAAGGTGCTCTGTGTAGATTGACGCGTGCTGCTCGCGTCAAGCGTCAAAAATAGAACAAACACGTATTCAACGCGTAGCTGAGCATAGACGCTTCTGGAACGCTACGAGAAAGATCCACGTTATGCAGTTTCTAATACATGTAACAAAGAAAAAACATCGGCATCGGCCAAGTTGTTATTTTAAACATTGGTATCGGTATAGGCTTTGGTATGATTTGGTTTGGGTTGGTTTGGTTTAGGCACAAAAAACATCTTGGTCCGGGTTTGTTCATGAATTTTCACATATAACTTGTAGATAATCTGTTATAAAATGTACAGACAAACAGTTGAAATGTTGTAAACATTCTATAAATCATCTCCAAACTGTCCAGATAAACATAAATCTCTCAGCCATCCATAAGCATGTGATGCAGTGTGACATTTGCAGCAAAGAAGAATTAGGTGGATTCATTTAATGATTTTGGAACATAAAACCATCTGGTCCAACAATATTTTGTTGGACTGTAAGTGAGAACACCTTTTGTCCTCCATGCATTTAAAGCATTCACAATGCTACCCACGAGACGGTTTTGGTTGGAATATTGGCATATCATTTACTGTCAATCTTAACTTAACAGTCTGTCATTCTATGAATGAATAACGTCCCAAACTAAACTTCGGCTAATTCCAAATGGAGGCTGGCATAATCTGGACCCCGCATACCAAACAGGTTCACTCTTTCCAGACCCTTATTCAATTCAGAACTTCAGAGCAGGGTCTGCGGTGTTATTTCAGTCTTTTTCCACACCGTATTATCTCCACTTAGATATTGGAAACACCTAATAACTCCGCTGTCATCACTACAAATCTTCTGAAGAGAAGAAACTGTTTCGGCTCCAGTGGAACAGCACACACGGCTCCAAGAAAGAGCCCTCAGGGCACAGCTGAGTGTAACAGTTAATGAGCCCTTAGTCAGCCCTGTCTGCTCCCTGATCCGATGCTGTGGGAGCCATCATGCCGCCTGTCTTTGCCTTATCTTGCTGTATACAGTCACTCAAATACAATAGAGCCATACAGAGTGGCTCCATGAACAGACAGCTCGAGAACTGTTTTTGTGGTTTGCTGTCAGGTAAGAAGTCGCAGATTTGATGGATACTAAATTGTATCTTGTGCGTGTGCATCTGTGACTGTGACTGGTTTGTGTTCAAGGTGGGCAAGGCTGCTATTTCCTGCTGAGTGGGAGACATGAAAGCAGTGAGATTTTTATGCCCGTTGAAATCTCAACACAAATGCACCAAGCTGTCTCCACCCTATCATGGGAGAAAAACTCCCACCACCAACAAAAAAAGCCCGCTCTCAGCAGTTCACTGCATTCGTTGAAATCCCCCAAGGAGGGAAAAGTGAGCAGGGAGAGAGAAAAAAAGCCTACTCTCTCCCACCAATACTTCCTGGAGCCCGGGGCAGTCCTGGAACTGCATGGGTCTCCCCGACAACTGAGCTTTGTCTAGACAGAAACCAATGCTCCACTCACCGGATAGGAATTCAGTAAACCCACAGCCCCTCATTCTCACACCACCTTTAGCCCGCCGCTCTCACACAGCACCAAACAACCAAGTCACAGCTCTCATTGTTACAATAATCCAGCATTTACACTCTTAACTAAATGCACCACCCGGTCATTCATGAAAATAACAGAAATCGGTGCATTTTGCAAAACAAGGTGCACTCTGTGCATGAAAATAAGCCCTTTGTACTTGGGACTACGTGGGAATGTAAAACAGGCTGCAGAGAATTCCTCTCATTCCACCTTTAACTGCAACACACTGATCGTGTTCTGCTTGCTTCACATCAAGCTTCAAATCTAGCAATGTGGGATGTAAACAGAGCCGTGTGGAGGGCATGGAGAACTGAATGACATGTCAATCCAAGAGGCCACAGCACTTTTCTGACACGGTCCGTTGCTCGAGGATAAACATCAGCAGACTTAGAGTTACACATAAAGCTGACATTTTCACGCCGCTACTATCACAGAGGCCTCTCACCTTTTCCCCAATTCCCTATTCTCACATGTCTAAAAAACAGACACACCTGCATGCACGCACACACACACACACACACACACACACACACACACACACATTTACATATTTCTTTCTGTACAAAATTCATTATCGAATGGTCTGAATGTTGTTGGATAATCTTTGGTTGTAAGAACTTTGTTCTTGTGATGTTTGGTGTGAAACTTTAATTGGAATTCATCCATCTTTAATTTAGGCAACTCTGTCATGCAGTTTGAATGCGTTAAAAACATTCATCCAAATAAAAGAATCTAATTCTATCCTGTGTTGATAATAGATGTAATCTTGGCAGCTACGCTCTCACATACTGCATGAGCACATTTTATTTAATGTAGATTGTTGACACATTGAATGCTGCACAGCCTAAAGTTATATTGCAGGATTGTCACCTAAATCTGACTATTTAGGATTTATATGAGAAATCCACCTCATCCACCATATGGTGTGAGGATAAAATAAAGAGTAAACTTGTTGACAATCAGATATCCAGATCAAATCAGGCACACCCTGTCTCAAGCAGATGCAGAAAAACTAGTCTTCATATTTGTTACTTCTAGATTGCATTATCAGGCTGCTCCAATAGATTTCTTAGGACTTATCAGATCTTAAGGAGCTCATAGTTCCTTACTACCCCTCTGGAACACTGCGCTCTCAGAATGCTGGGTTTGGGGGACAGACAACACCTTTAAGAGAAGACTTAAGACTTTCCTTTTTGATAGAGCTTATAGTTAGGGCTGGCTCAGGTCATCTCTTAGTTATGCTGCCATAGAACTAGACTGCCAGGGGACTTCCCATGATGCATCACTCCATCTTTACACAGTCATGTCCCATCAATACATGTTACTAACTTAGCTTAAGATCGTGGCTGCTGCTGTGGTTCTGCTCGACGTCCACTACATATACTGTTATAATGATTATTATCTCCACCAACAAGCTGAATAAAAGGAAGTTTTTTCTTGCTCATGGTGGAACTGTTGGTCTCTGTAAATATTATTATAAAGAGAAAAGTGAAAAGTGTCATGACATAACTTTTGTTATGATTTGGCACAATAAAAATAAAATTGAATTGAATTGAATATGCCACAAGAAGCAATGCATTAAAAGTTTTAATTAGCACTCAGTTATATTTAGATAAGATGGGTGCAGCAAGGCTCTAATGAACAGATCACAAAGTATCTAAAGAGCTGTAAAAGTTTGCATGACATAGTTTGAAGCGTATGCATACTGTGTGAACAGAATCAGACTGAATCGATAGAAAATGAAAGTGGACTTATGGTTTGTGTAGTTGATCTAATCAGCACATGAGCAGCACTGAAGGAAGGTGGTGGTGGTAGTGGTGGTGATGGTGGTGATGGGGAGTCTTTTTCACTGCTGCCACCTGACTGCTTATCATGATGGACAAAAGACAGACAGAGAGAGAGAGAGAGAGAGAGAGAGAGAGAGAGAGAGAGAGAGAGTGGTGGTGATGGTGGTGATGGGGAGTCTTTTTCACTGCTGCCACCTGACTGCTTATCATGATGGACAAAAGACAGACAGAGAGAGAGAGAGAGAGAGAGAGAGAGAGAGAGAGAATAAGGGGAGGACAAAAAAACACTGCCTTCTGACCTCAGGAACAGGAATGACTCCTCTCTCCACCCCACACCCACCTCCTCCTTCCTGTGAACTTTGGAGCACCTCAAAGCTGAGTGAGCACTGAACTGCACATAATGAGCCGTCGTGGGGGAGGCAAGAGGAGAGAGGGCTGTGTACGTAAGAGGCGCTGGGGTGGACACCGTGTCCAAAGTGTCCTTTTAGGGAGGCATGCAGCTTTTGTCTCATGACATCTCACTGTCTGGAAGCCACCTGATAGTAAGCCTGCAGTCTTGACGCGCAGTAATCCGCCCTTTGGCCCTACACATAATTACCAGAGTTTGCATACACAGTGAGCTGAGAGATACACGGCAATGAAACAGGTATTATTAACCGAGAAGGAATCCCAAACATCCACCTCACCCAGCTGTGCACAAGGGTCACTGCAGGCAAAGTGCACATTTTTAGAGTGAGCACACGGGAAAGTCTGAGGAGCTCTCCTGCTGAATGCAAGCACTTATTTCAGGAGGATTTATTTTTTAAATGTATGAATTTCACAGTCTGATTAACAGGTGTATGTTTTATGGCACAGTGCGCTTTTACCTTTTAGACTGAAACACTTACTTAATTTTATATTACAGCTATATTTAACTGTTAATTTGCATATTAAGAGATATTTTGTGAAGAGACCACAAAATATGCTGCATTACAGCCGTGCTAACAGCATCCTCAGCCTCCGCTATACGACAGTGAACATGGTGAACGTTATAAGTGCTGAACATCAGTGTCTTAGCATTGTCTTTGCGAGCATGTTAGCATGTTGACATTGGCATTTGGCTCAAATGTCAAAGTGTAGCCTCACAGAGCTGCTAGCATGGCTGCAGACAAATAGAACAATAAAGTGCTCCACCAGCAGCCACAACATTTAAATGCTGCAATAATAATGAAACAATATTGTATGAAAGTTTCCATCATTCATTACATATCATGTGTCTCTTTTGTTTATCCCCTTTTTGGTCTCTCCAAACTCCTGTCTCTCAAGCTGCTGAGTGATCCGCTATGTTTTGTCTGTTATTTGCTGCAGAGCAGGTACAGTGGGTTTTTTAGAGTTTCAAGAGCTGCCGCCGCCGCCCCGCCGCCGCCACTGCCGGAGATGCTGCTTTGAGAGCAGCAAGAGGGAACCAGAACAGTAGTTGCAGTCCGACAGCTAAACAATGAATCTGAACCCAACTATAAATCTCTGCAGAGCCGAGGGGAGCTGCAGGCTCAGGTGACAATTCTCTGTAGGTACATACAATAAGACAACTTTCACATTGTTATTTGATGATGCCAATGAAGACTTGATGTCTGAAAATGTGAGTACTTGTTCCACAACTGGGGCTCTATAAAGTTTCATTTTCAGGGAACAAAGAGTAAGAGAGTTTCTCAGCCAGGTGGACAAAGACATCCTCTGACAAGGCAAAGTGAGAAGAGTCCATCAGACTCTGCAGAACGAGAGTTCCTGCTTGAATTTGTGCAGAATATCATGGTGAAGCTCTGCAAGATGAGAAAGGACCAGATGGAGAATCTGACTTTCTTAAAGGACTGCTGTGCAGAGATTTCATTCCACCATCAACAGACTGTGATATTATTATATAAAATCTGTCCAAAGACAAAGGGCATTACGGAGTGCATTCATGCCAGCATACAGGCACGTTTAGCTCATGAATGCAGGCTGCTCACTAGCACGAGTGCAAACACATGATGCTGACAGTTGTTATGACATGAAAGAAATTCACAGAGGAGGAAAGCTGCACGTCAACGCCTACATGCTTACCAACCACCACAATCCATAAAATCTAGTCACAGGATTTCTTGCAGGATTTTAGTGTCAACTATTCTGCTTCTGTTTCCTGAAGTGTCCTGACCTGCTAGGTCATTGTCGGGAAGTGAAACCGAACAGCCAGAACAGGATTTGACAATGAAACATTATCACACTGCAGTAAATCATTTACATGACTGAGAACACTTTTGCTGTCATGAGGTCACAGAGACGTCAAGAGACCTGTTCCTTATAAGGGCAGACATGCACAGTTGAATGCAATGATTACCTGCTCATTGTCCAAAATGACTCCACATCTTCTCCCCAAACCAAAGTCAACAATGACCTACACAATGTGATATTCAAATAGTGAATGCAGAGATTTCAAATGATGACTGGGCCTTTTTCAGTCATGCATTTTGGAGCATTATAATGCCGTATTCATTCAAAGCACCGACGAGGATCTCACAGGGAAAGTATGTGCGGGCCAGTTGCAGCGGTTTGTTTTCAGATCAGTGTAACTCCAATGGAACGCGGCTGCAATGCCGAGCAGCATACCACCCTGTTTCGCCTCTAATGAACATCAATCAAAGGCACATTCTTACAGCGGCACAGACCACCAAGTGTACACTTGCAAGGCAATGCAATTAAAAGCAACTTATTTCTGGACTGGAAAATATTTCCTTTGCCACTGTCTGGTGGAGGAAAATGTTTTTAAGAAAAAAATCAAAGCAGGAAAGAGCAGTATGTAACCAGTGGCTGGGCAGGGTGACATCCCAACTGCTACTTGGTCTTCCTGTCTTTACTGCCAGACCCTTATGTTTGTTAACTGGGGGCCGACATTCCCTGGACGGCTCCAGCAGCAAAGATCAGGGATGGAATTCTTGTCTGGCAGACACGTGGCACAGGAGTGTCTCAAAGCGGACACAGCCGCACATAGGCAGATAAAGCAAGCTGTGTGGACTGTTTATTGTCGAGACCCCGCGGTCATGATTACAGGGTTTTTAACAGCGGACGTACCGTTGCTATGCAGAAGCACTTTCCTCCCAAAGACCTTACTGTGCATCAGGATAAGCCATGCTAGTGGCTCTGTGAGGCTGAACTACTGTCAGCATGCTAAGATGCTCACAAAGGCAATGCTAATGTTTAGCAAGTATAACATTTACTATTTTTAGTTTAACTTTATAGCATGCTAGCATTAATTGATCAGCACCAACACTGAGGTACAGCTGAGGTAATGTCTTAAGTTTTGCAGGAATCTGGCTGTAACCCAAAGTATTAGACAGACTGAAATTCTGACCCGATGTTGGCACTAGAGGAAAAGTCGGCAGATCAACAAAGTCATTAGGATACATCGTCTGGGGGGCGCAAAGGCTGCACTAAATTTTTATCTTAATCCATCTGATAGTTGTTGAGATATTTCAAGTATTAAGTACTGGACCAACCAGAGACATGATGCTATCATAGCTAAAACAGTACATATATGTAACCCCCCTCGCAACAGAAGTGTAGTCAGCACCTGGCAGGCAGTTGTGTGAAAATTCTAACCATGGAAACAGATCTGCAGTGACCTAGTTGTTGAGTGGGCTGATAATATGTCACGAGGAGACAACAAGGAGGAAGGGGCAAAGGGGGGGCGGGGCTGATAATTACACATCTGAAACTGCAGTAATAATTCATTCACGCTAATGCTTTTGTGTAGGCACAACACTGGCTCGGACGGACATTCGTTTTTCTTCCCACGAAGCATCACATGGGATATGTTCCTCTACTAATAAGCCCATTCATTTTTAGTATGAATCTAAAGCATGTGGCTTACATTGTAAATATTTTCCCAGGTGAACAAGAAAAAAAAGATTGGAGCTCAGTGGCTGAAGGATCCCAGCTGCACACTGGTGATACTTCACTTTCTGTGGCCTCTGGCAAAAACTTGATGAGGCTGTTTGTCCTACTTCAAAGCCAACATGTGTCTACATTATAGCCGCGCAGATAGGACAGCTAATCTCGAGTGGTATTCACATGCATCCAGAGCACGCAGAGGCCACCCAGTGCACACCGGTCCTGGTTAGAATTCCCAGAGTTACACATTAATAACTGAATATAAATCTCTGAAAGTCCAAGATTTATTTTTGCAAGCAGTGCCGACTACATTGTAGTTCCTGGGAACATAAGAAAGCTGCCAAGAGCATCGCACATGGGAACAAAAGGATTTGGATGTATTCTGTCTCTTATAGGTATTTTCTTCCACTTCCAAGAAAAAAAACTGAAGCGTGACACGTGTGGCATGAGGTAAACATACAGCTTCAAGAACCAAGGTACGAGCTATTGTCCTCACACTGTGGTGGAACCTGTAGATGGCAGAAAACAATAAGGCAAATGCACAACCAGTGCTGGATTGCTGGTTATGGATGCAAGCCATTGGAAGCAGTGATCAAATGAGTATTAACCACATTACTTCCTGCACAGGGAAGAGACACTCCCGCCTCTGCCCACAGCTAACCAACGTGAGTAGGAGTGTGTATGTGTGTGTATGTGTGTGTGTGAGATGGAGGGGAGGTGGGGGGGGGGAGGAAACATATTTGGAGTGAGTGTAGGGGGTGGTGGTTGTTCAGGAAGCGGACGCAGTGCAACCGAGCAGAGGGAAGGAAGATGCCCATATATGAGCAGATGCTTATGAAACAGGAAGGAGAACATGCCTGAAGAGGCCTGGGATCTCCCTCGGGTGTGACAATAATGCAGTAAACGTGTAAACCTCCTCCTACACATATAAACACACACTCCGGCACTCAAAAGCTCAAGTTGCACAAAGCCCAAATTTTCATTCAGCCTGACACCATTAAGCATCCTACCTGGGACTTTGTTGTTGTGTAACGATCATTACAAACAGATATTGGGAGCATTGATTATTTGCCACCAAATAGAAGCTACTGACCACTGGAAAGCAGCGCTGGGTCCATTAACACAGAGTAGGTTTCTGTTTCTGCCAGCTGTGCACAATAGGCCGACATCCTGCAGCTACTTAATAACACACCTGTACACTGGCAAAAGGAGTCTTTGTTCAACATCTGCGTATCGACTCTCACGTTTAATAATTGATGTTCATGCAAGCAAGTCTGTTCCATGTCGATGAGTGACTGACCTATTTTATTCAAAAGGTGTATTCAGAAGTATTCAGAATGTAATATATATATATATATAAATATAGTTATTTTCTTGATCTATTAAACGGAGCTCAAAGCTGTCCTCATAAATCTACTACAATCTAGTCCACATTCCCTCTATGGAAAGATGTTTTGTTGTGTTGTACACTTACACGTGGAGAAAATCCTCTGCATGAAAGACTCTGTGTTCTTCATTAACACATGTACAGTTGTTTATGACACAATGCAATACAATGCACAGATGAGCCATTCATGCAGATGATATTCTGTACAAGACTGACCGTTACAGCTATGACCAAATAAGGAAAGATGTTTTTTGGATTTCTTCTCAAAGTCAGTTATTTGACCAACTGTTTAGTAGTGGGCAGTGCACTACAATGATGAAGGGTTGTCCTAAACCTGTGGCATGAAGATCAAGGACTGCCTGATACTGCCACCATGTGGAGAAAATGCATGAGTACAGGAGTGAGTTACTTCAGTGTGTGTGCATCTTCGTCTACTGATGGACAGAGTTCAGAAGGATTTGAAGAACCAAGTTTAAACCTGAAAAGGGGAGCCAATGTGGGAGCGCCAAAAACTGCAATACCTCGATCGGCCACTTGAGGCTGGCTACAGAACATTTCAAGCTGCATAAACGCCTATATTAAAATGTCCAACTTCACAGCAGAAATAAACATGTTTACAGCCTGGTACAAAAAACAGTTTTGGTCTCTATAGCTAATTTCCCCGTTCATGACAACTGTACTGAGGGTGAATCTTTATGTTATGTTGCCCATTATAGTTACTCCTTCACACTACAGTAGGAAGGGCAGGATTAGGCAAAGTGGTTGCAAATTTCCAATGATCAATCAATTATCAACTTAAGGGCTAAAAATGGAAACCTATGAATTTAAATGTGAGAAAAAGATTTGAACCTTAAATAGAGTTACTAGCTGAGATGTTTGATCAGCACTGCTTCAACAGAATCTACAAACAGGAACATTTAGCAAAATAAAGTTTTGCTGTTATGACCTTTTAATTGTGCGCTCGTCCAACTTCCAAATACAGTGGTCCAAATCAAGAGATAATACATTTCCCATAATGCAACCAATGAGTAGCACTCCACATGACAGTATATAAAAAGAAAAGAGAACAGAAGCTAAATCCCCATTGTTGTTCATTGTTCTTCTCTTCTGTGTTTATGACTTTAATCCGTCTGTGAAACAGGATTGTTTTATTTTGTCTAATATAAAGCAACATTGTTACTGGTTTAACACTTTCAGACTTACGATCACCAGATTTCTTCAAGAAGGGTTTGACCTGTGGCGACTGGACTGGTTGTAGATGAGTGAAGCTTCATCAGTTCTGGACCTGGCCTTTGCCTCCACTATGTCTACAGGTCTACAATCCTGCCTAGACTAAATACTCGGATCTCCCCACCAGTCAGTCAGAAGAAAGAAGACCGGAATGACTGAGAACCTTCAATCAACAGATTTGTTTTTCTCACTTGCCTCTCAGGGCTTTCATAAGATTTCTCATTTTGAATAATAGAAGAAATTTCAGTAGTTTGTTGGTGTCTTATTTACCTCCCAGTATGACTTAGAAAATGTGCGAACTATGTCAAAATGTAATAACCCACTTGTTGCCATTTCCAACAGCAGTGTGAACTCTGCTTTGATCACCAGAGGGCAGCACCTCACAGGCTGTTCAAGTCTAAATAGATATGAAAGACTCATGGGGACTGTATGTGATTAATAATGGATTGACTGCTGGAGCAATGTTTGCTATCTGATCCTTCTCTCAATTACAGACTGGGGACGCTGGTGGCAACAGTTGACACAAATGGGAGCCAGTCTACTGACAGAGACACTGACCTGTGCGGGAAAAGATCTCAAAGAGCATGTATCGGAGTCCCAGTCTGTGTGACCTGCGGAAATCTGGAAAGAAAAGCACAGAAGTTTTAATGAATACCTGGCCATGACAGCAAAACAAACAATGAAATATGAGGTTTTCAGCACCAGGGAGTCAGATTTTCCAGTGTGTGTGAGGGTGGAACAGTGGTGGGTGTCAGAAAACACTGAATAGAAACAAAACTGTCAGAGTTTCAGCCCCCACAGTGTGATGGAATACCAGTACACTTCACAAACATTTCATTTAGGGAAAATGTTGAGTACTGACATGACAAATCTATTGTGGGTGAAGATAATCTAGCTTCTGCTCCATTTGCATTCATTACCATATTCCAGTGAGACTAGTTAGATGGCCAGTCATTTGTAATGAAGACTCTGTGTCGCCATACAACACGTCTAGGCGGGGTTTGGTGGCGTGAACTAGAGAGCACACCGTTCAAAGAAACACTTGACGACCTCAGGGCCAGGAAGTCATGACAGGTTGCTTGATACTGGCCATTTATCAAAACTGTATGTTCATTCATCATAGTTTCCATCCATATTTTCATGTCATCCACCACTCCACCCCACAGCTTAATAACCACTGATGACGAAGGCATGAAAAACAAGTTACTGATATAGAAATGAAATCATCACATACAGAAAACATCAGCAGAATAAACTGTCACACTGAGGTCTGTTTTTGTACAATGCTGAAACCAGAGATGTTTTATTATCTGCCGTATTCCGGTTGCTTAGCAATCTCTTACTTCCTCGTCTAGTTTATAATTGACCAGACTGTCCGGGATCAGTGCAGGGTGGTGGTGTTGATGTAGGGTTTGCTGTGCGTTTCAGGTCAGCATAAACAACAATGAAGCCTAATGAGGACTAAACAGCGTATAATAAAGAATGTGACATCATTTTAAAGCTTCACACACTTCACAACAACACATACTTACTTCTAAAAGGTCACACACAGTGCAGATATGGGTGTCAAAGATTTCTGTTCTGCTTCCTCACTAGCTAATGAGTTTTAGATATTATAGTTATTATTCATTCAGTCATTATGACAATATCAGGGGAAAACATGATAGTGTGTTTATAACATTGGTATCTACGTGGCTTGTGCTTGCTTCCTACTTAAAATAAATCTTTAAATGTGCTATTGTAACTCATATATTCTATTATCATGGTGAAAAAAAAGTAAAGTATATGTATTGATTGTATATGATTTTGATTTTTTGATCTATAGGAGTCACATGTATTCAATATGTGTAGCTTGATTAAAACACACTAAGAGATATCCATAGTGCAGCCCAACTAGCCAATTACTCATGAGTGCATATCTCACCCACAGGAAGCATTCAACTTGAGGAAGGCATAAAGAGAAGATAATTCAATTTAATGACAATGGCTTAATTAGGAGGACTCGTTCCCCTGATGCTGCACAGATGCACCACAGGGACCCGGAGTTGCTTTGTGTAATTGTGTCAGTTGAGCTGCATATCATGCGGGACCGGACAAAGCACATGTCCTATAAATAGCCCACTGCGGGAAGATGACAGGTCCTACAGGATGACATTAAGCGGTGACCTGGCTACTGTAACACAGGCCTGTTTGTCACTCTGGGGGCGCTGACCTGATAGCTGCAAGGACATCCTGCCACAGAGGACAGGAAGAGCAACAGTGAGGCAGCACTTTCTGCTTACACTATTTAATTACAGTATAAACAGTTTAGAAACGTTTATAATGGTTCCAGAGTTTCCAGTTAGTCCCAGGGATTCAATGAAAGTTCATTCATAAAATTAAAAAGCTTTTAAAAGTTTTTCATTATTCTCTTAATTCAGACAGCAACAATTCTGAAATCAACAATTCCTTCTCTGCCACACCGATGTAAGAATAGGCAGTAAGAATAAAGTATGAGCTAGCATAATGTTTGTGTGTCTGTGCAGTCTGCTAATCCAGTAGCATCAACGCTGAGAGCTACAGAAGGCTAATTTCATCTATGCTACAGCCAGGTTGCCATGGCAGCACTCAGCCATTTAACATCAGCATCCCACCCCAGTCACACAGATCTCGGCTTTTATCCCCACAAAAAGGTAGAAATATCCTTGCTTGCATATTCTCCCCAACCAGGTACATCCACTTCAGATGTTGTACCAATAAAAGACAGTCTATGTAATGTAACAAAGGTCACACTAGACTTCTTGTTTGAATCAATAATTCACTATGAAATATGCATTCTGGGTTATTTCTTAGAAATATCTATGTCAAGTTCCCCACACATTCTTAAATAGCAAATTTAACGAGATTTAAAAAACTTTCCAGGCCCAGTTTCCTCAATTTCAAGGACTCAACGTGTCATAGTTTCAGACATGGATCAAGGTTAATTACTGTTACAGTGCTGAAAATTTTTATAGTGAGAACGAGCAGCTTCACAGAAGCTCACATACAATTAAAAGGGGTGAGAGGCTTGACACTGTGTCACATTGAAGGCAGACAAAAATATCAAAATAACTTCTATGCTTGCATAAAATAAATCCATGCACTTTCAATGACTCATGTCTATCTATGTCTATTTCAAAAACTTTAAGGGCCTTGATTTTTTTTCCCTCAAATGAACAAACTTTCAAGGATCTATGGGAACCATACTATGGGTTTTTGACTCTCTCCTAACCTTGGTTACCATGGCAATGAAGTATTTAGGAAGAATCACTTAATTGCTAATTCATTTCAGTCTGCAAGACTACAATATGTAACATCTTGTTCCATCCTGAATATGATAAAGACATAACAGGGACACTAGTGTGCATACAAATATACTATCAGTTTAAAAAAGGGGAACCAGTAGAACTCATGGCATCTATTGTGAAAGCCTTCATCACTTGTTGATAAGCAACTAATGCTTCGAGTTTCATGCAGCCTCATATCTGTGACATATCTACTCATCCTGTGTGAATGTGTAACACCCTCATCACGAGGAGGCTGAGAGCTCTGCCGTGAGTCAAAGCGGCTGAGCATATTTCACATATTGCTGTGGACTAACAGGGCTCGAGGCTGATGGCTGACGGCGGCTTCACCATTCTCTGAAGGTCTTTGTGACAAGAGCAGTGACGCACAGGCGAGCTCCCCGGAGGCCGAGCATGGAATTTGAGTCGAGGGATAGAGGGGGAAGGGGTTGGGGGTGGAGGGGCACTCTCACGAGATTAAACCTCGCTAAAGTCTGCACCGGTGACTGTGGTGTAACCAGGCAACACAGCCAAACCCATGTCAGCACCAGAAACCCACTCAGGTAGAGTCAATAGCCAGAAGCCATGTTAGTGGATAAATCTCCCGCAAACTGAAACAAAAACAAAGAAAATATTCTGGTATGCCTTTAAAAACACTCCTTTCCTCTCTGTTTCTGCTCTACAGCACATTATTTGATTTCACTGAACTCAATACTGTTTGAGAAATGCCATGATACAGCAAAGATTTGATGTTCAAGTGACTAAAAATGTTAAATTCTACACTTAACTATAAATATATTACATAAAATACATGAAGTACAATAGTATTGACAGACTCAGGTCATCATAGGAACAACAAACCTTTAAATATTTGTGCTGTTTTACAAAAAAAGATCTCACTGTTAAGTGAAAACTTTCTGTTCACGTGGTAAGGTAATTAATATGTGAGAGCCTCTTCCTGAAAAAAGAACAAAATTAGATGGTTGACTGTCTAGTTACCACTTGTGACTCCTTCTTTTGTAATTTCTGCCTGTGTAAGTAGGCACAAGGTCACGTTGGTTCAAACGGTAAAAATCATTATTATGATAATGATGATAATGTCACGGGTACACCTGGAAGTCAATCTCATAAACTGTTCTTGTCAGTGTGGAAGATCACATCTCCAGAAGCCAGAACAGCAGAATCAGGTGCACAGTGACTCCGATAACATTTAGAAATATGCCTCAGACAACACTAAAACAGATTTTATTTTAGTTACAGCTGCATGGATGCCTTAATAATTCATGTAGTTTTGCCTTGTCTCCAGTAGAATGTTGCTCGTCACATTACATTTACATTCAGTCATTTAGCTGACACTTTTATCCAAAGCGACTTACAAAAAGAGAAACAATTAGGGTATGGTGTGACAAGGACATGTTAGTGCAGCAATAAGTACTCCGATAGAATCAAGTGACAGTTGTAGAGGGGGGTGGATTCAGCATTTCCAGTTGTTGGTAGTGCTAGAAGAGGATCTAATAGTTATTTTCATTTTTTATTTCTCAGCAAATCGATTACTTGCTCAGTCAAACACATTAAAAAAATCTTTAAAAAAATACCTGTCACAGTCTTTAAAATGGTCCAATCAGCAGCTCAAAACCTCAAAATACTACCTTTGCATCTCAGACAGAGAATGGTAACTGTAAATCCATAAAATAGTTTCTATACAAAATAGTTGCATCAATTTATTGTCAATCAACATGTTTCTTAATTCTCATTATGGTACTCCAACAGACCATAAGAAAACTCTTACTCCACTGTAGCTCTGATGTGTTACTGTAAGTTTCCATGATTATCCTACAAGTTCAAGTCTTTTTACTAAACATTTGAATCAGAGAAAGCACAACAACAGGTAGGCCTTGGAATAAATGCCATCATTTAATGAGAAACCTGTTTTTAAATCCAGCTGATTCTCTGACTTTTCCAGAGAATTTACCATACTTCACAGAAATACACTTCCACCACCATGTTAGTAAGAAGCAGGCCTTTACTCCTCTTTCTGTGTGACCATCTGTCACTACTGCCGCTCACTCGTGTTAACCTGTTCACCGAGCACACAGGACAGAGTGGACTTTATCAACATTTAAAGCGCACAGACTGGAACTCTTCTAATCAAACAGGTAACACGTCGACCTGATGAAAACACTCATGGTGTGGTGCATTCACTTTTTTGTCTGGATTATGCTGGTTGACTGGAGGCCATAGTTTATACCAGCTGCTGTTATTTCCCCACAGCATTATTACTGTCCACTGTCATGTCATCTTACAGTTGCTGAAAAGATTGTTAATGTAATCTCTGTGCTGATACTTACCTAGCCTCTCGGTTCCAGACAGGAGTTGCTGTTCTCTTCAAAGTCGAACCATGAAATAACGCGAGCGCAGCTGCTGTCATCCAAAACGTGGATTGTGAGTGCGTCGAACGAAAAGTTTCACAACGCACAAAATAAACAGTGAGCCGCTAATGTGAAGCACAGGGACGCGGACAGTCATCTGCTGCTGGCGGCTGCTCAGCTGCTGGGCTGGGACTCTTCTCTGGAGCCTGTTTGGATGGGAAACAGCGCCCCCTGCCGACATCACTTCATATTGAACATACTACTAACTCATGTTATGAGTCTGAATCACATACCTGATAATGTATGATAACGAATGTATGATAGATAAAAAGCATATCACTGCAGCCAGGGTAACATGAGTAACATCTCATTTCAATGACAACTAGAATCAAGACTCAAACAAATGGTTTCAAGATGCTGTAACTATAAGAGATAACAGATATATAGACCATTTATATGTCAAAGCAGGACAAGCCAATAACATTAACGATGGCTCCATTCATGTGTAGGATTTAGTGGTATCTAGTGGTTAAGTTGCAGATTGCAACCAACTGAATACCGCTCATCTCACCCCCGCTGTTTGAAGCATTTAGGGTAAACTACAGTGGCTGTGAAACTCAGGAAAAACAGAAAAGGTCTAGTCCGGTCTAGTCCGTTTGTCCATTCTGAGTTTGTAGTTGTAGTTCAACATGAAAGAGGACACGCTTCCACTGTAGATATAAAAGGCTTATTCTAAAGTAATAAAAACATGATTCCTATTTTCAGATTAACATACACAAATGAAAACATAGTCATGGTTATCATACCACCAACTATTTCACTGAGTTTCCTTGTGGACAGTAAATTAAACTTCTGCCGCCTGTAGCTGCTGTTAGCTAATGTTAGCGCAGTTTGTTAGCCAGACACACTGTGAGCTCAGTGCACTGGGCGAGTGTTAGTGTACTACAGGTAATTTGGACCTCCGGGAAAAGGTTTCAGGCCATGGACAAGCCGGTGAGTGAGCAACTAGCTCACTTAAATGTGATGTAGGGGTGTATGTATCAATAGAAACATTTCTGACTTTTCACCTTTATTCTTCAACCTTTTATATTTATTGTGTGAGGGGGCATAGAGGAAGATGATGATGAAAACGTACAGGTTCCACATGCTATAGATCCCTGTGAGAAAAGCACTGTGGACTTGGAGAGTGTAGTGCTAGTGACCTTCACTGACCTGTGAAGACAAGAACATTTTAAATCATTTTTAAGAGCTCAAACATGTTAAGATCAACTTCGATGTTGATCATTAGACAGGTAAAGCTTACTTGATTTAAGATGAAGAAGATGACAGTCATGGCTGCACACGTTAGAGTGACCAGCATCAAAAACTTGAACCTGAAGATTATACCCTGCTATAACCAGCAAGAATGTAAAAACAGCCAGGATATAGTTTCACCTGCTAATGTTTGACTTTTTATTTGTGATATTGAAGTAAAGATATCAGACCTTATAATATAAGAGGTTGTTATATAAATAACTTCTGATATTGCAGGAAGTTTGTTCCTATTTTAGATGTCCAAACACTGTAGAAAGGGTTGGTCAAATGACCCCCCCTTTCTCAGAGATGAAGCATATTCATATTTAAAGACAGATATAAACATAACACAAGTGTCATCAAAAGTTGCCGTGTCATTACCTTTTACTCAGGTCAAATATAAGGAGAACAGATATGCCGAACACCACCAGACCAACCTGCCACCGTCACAACTGAGAGTCGATTCCTCTGACTTTGTTCCTAAAGGTTTGTTTTTGAGAGAAAATTTCCACAACTTGCATGAAAGTACAGAGAAAAGCGTAGTAAGGAACAAATCAAAGGCAAACCATGAGGTGTTTACTGCAGAAGATGATCCAAAAACAGAAGAGTGTGGAGGAGAAGATGCCCTGCTGAACATCTTCAAACAGCAGCATCCACATCCACTCAAAGCCCAATGAGAGCCACTCCAGTGGCACATTCAGGAATGTCATAGAGATACCCAGAGCAAGGATCACCCTACAAGGCAAATACACAATATACTGACTTACATTTGCTCTTAAAAGACAAGTAACTTGTGCTACAGGCAGAGAATTGACCTGGTCCTTTAAGCCAGTTATGCACTTTTCATTTCCGCAGCTCTCGTCCGACACTGAAGCACTGGATACCTCTTAAAAGTATGTCTAAAGGTCTACCTGTGGCTGTAAGTTTGCACTAAGTGACTAAAGAGCCTGGTTCTTTACTCTTAATTGAGTAATGGAGCTTTGTTGTATAACTTCATTCTGCCTTTTAAAGAAGATGACAGTGTATCCAATCTGCAATAAAATACCTAAAAGCCTGTACAGATGTAGGGACTGTATGGAATCCCAAAAGCTCAATATCAAATTTAGAAAAATCTGAAATAAATAAAAAATACAAGTGCAAAATATGTATGAACCAAAACTAAATGAGAAATTACTCAAAATCAGCTTATTATATTCATTGTTTTTTTATCAGTTTTTACTGGTGTTTGTTTTTAATTATGGAAATCTTTTATATGTCATAACATTTTCCCAGTTAATTTATTTGTGTAATCTCATATTTTATTTCATAATTTTACTTCCTCACCTCATCATCATCATCATCATCATCATCAACACTCTAGGCTTCCATATGTTTGTGCCTTTAACCTAAAATTTAGCACCATTCTTGCTGATCCTGTGCCAGTACCAAACTGTTGCCCCAAATATCGAGGGACTGTACACAGTCTTTATGCCCATCCACACTTTAGTGACGCCTCTATTCTGCCTTTACAGAGGACAGACATTAAACGTGTGAACACACGCATCTAAACATATAAGGGAAGTCAAATTTTAAGAATTAATCTCAACACTATTTGGATGTCCTTTATTGCTCCGATGCCGATGTTAATCGTGTCATTCACTGGCAAGCGCAGGTTAATCAAAAAAAATGATGGGCCACACTTCCCAGTTCCATCAATGGTATAGGGTCACAGTGATAAAAGCAGCCTTCATTTTCATATCTCTGCAAAAGCATGGACTGTTACAGGTTACTAAGCACATTTGACCAGAATTCATTTGCATGTAGTAAATGCAGTCATGTAGGTTTACCTTAGGGACTGCTAGGACGCACCTGAGTGGCCTTTTCTCCACTGAGTAAAACTTTGTGGTCCACTCAAATATCAAATCATCCCTGTATGCCAGGCCAGCATCAATAGTGACAATGACATCATCTTCTACAAAAACAGGGACATGAATCAGTTTGTAAGACACCACAAGAACAAGTGTAGCATGGATCCATACTACACATATGACAGACACATCTCTTACCAATCTGATTAATCATTTTAAAAGCAATGTCTAACTGTAGAACAGCCAGCATGTACTGAAACCAGGGGCTTATCTCCTTGTTGGGAAGAAGTATGTGCACAGCAAAAACCATGTCATTGGCATCCAGCATTTTTACCAGAGGCTCATCAAAGCTGTGGATCTGCTTGCACTAATTCAGTCCCCAAGGCACGAGCCAGCAGCCCTGTGGCGATTAATGCACTTGGTGGCCAAGTAGCGAATGGCACTGGCATGACTGGGAGCTATGGCAGAGGGAGATATGAGGAGATATGTGGTGTGAGCTCAGTTAAGAGTAGATGGAATAAAGCTTTCAAATTAAACATTTGTTGCATTATGTAAAAAATACTTACTACATTACAATAGAGTAATAATAAGATCTGAATACTCACAGATTAATGCTCCGCTCATGAACTTGAAAAACAAAAATAAAGAATCCAAAAAAAAACCCCACTTTGTTAGTGCTCATGTTCTCTATGATTGCTCCTGACATTTTCATTTATAAAATTTAAGAAAGCGACACTCGAGTGAGCTGTCTCAGCATGTTAAGAGCTTCTCTGTTGCTTGTCTACCTGCTCACACACACCTGACTCTCCCGAGAGTCAGAAATCATTATCAGGCTGAGTGAGTGCAGGGGGGAAGAGTGAAGCCATCGTGTGTTTAGATTCAAAAATTAAAAAATAAAATAAAAAAATAAAAAACACACACACAAAACAATCATTTATAAAACATGACTCCTTTATTGCTTAAAGAATACAACTTTGTAGCATAGGCGAGTGAATGTGTCACAACTGGGTTACTTATCTTTTACACTGAGGATGGACCACAGCCACAATGCAAATGTTTTGATACTGCACCCCCGAGAAGGGAAATAACAAATTCAGCCTGGATATCAAAGCGTCTTTTACAAAGTCTTCGGTTAATAATATTCCTTAACATTGTTTACACTGACCTGGAGTCAGCAACGAGAATCACAGTAGCACCTACACCTTTAAAAACATCCGTCTGTCTGGCTGTCCTCGATCTTTGGTTCTATGAGACAAAAATATTCCATTTGTAAAAGGTGAGGCTGTTTAGCAATACTGTGGATGGTTCAAAGTAGAAAGAAAATGCAACGTAAAGTATCTGATTGAGCTCAAATTAAAACAGAATGTCCATTTAGTTTGCTATTTAACGAAAAAAAATTCCAATATGTACGACCCCTAAATTGTTCCTATATCCCAGGATTGGGGGGAAGAAAACAGTCTCAGTAAAAATGGCCGTCAAACACAAGAATAGTTCTGGAGCGGCTCTCCTCAACCACCAAAAGTGATCTAGAACAACGGACAACAGGAGTAAGCTTTCTGGTGCAGTACCTGGAAGAGCGAACACTTGCTGCATCATCACCAAAATTCACTGACGAATTCCAGGCAGTGTCTGCCTTCAGTGTGTCCACAGCACATCCAGAACTCTACAAATTACTCACAACAAAATGTCAAGACATAATTAAACAGAAGCAACTGGGGGAAAAAAATGGGGAAGAAGAGATTAATCAAAAACTTTATTAACACCCTCTCAATCCAAATCATTTTTCAGGTACTGGCGTCTGAACGTGTGACCATCTTTCTCTTCACTGTCCGTTCCAATGTGCATTATCCAGCGGTCAAAACACGTCTCATGTCTCTGTCTGATCACAGCGCTGGGAGATTTGTGCACCAACGCTGCCCCAGGAAGGAGATTCGGACAAAGTCGAAATGAAATTCCCGGGATCACATGTCATCCTCTTCGTCTTCGTCCTGAGAAGAGCCGGCCTGCTGGGCGGCGCTGGCGGATGCCGCTGCCATCTGTGCCTGTTGGGCGGCCTGCTGCATCTGTAGCCACTCCTGCTGGGCGAGCTCCGCCTGCTGCTGCCGAGCCTGCAGAGACACGGGCGAGTGAAGAGCTTATTAATCGATTACATAAGGACGATGGTGGGGATGTCTGACATCAAATTAGAGCTGAGCAACAATGTCTGATTTATGAAAGATATGAATGATATGTGTTTTTGCAATACATGACTGAGGCTGATTATTATGATGTAATGCAAGAAGGGTTATTGGAGTTATATTAACAAAGTACTGCTATCAGTTTTTGATAAAAGGGCAATGCTTTTTTATATGAATGAAGCACACATATTAACCATTAATTAGAGCTGAGCACAGAGACAGTCTGCACTGAAAAGGACATTATTAGATCACAACCCCACCCCCTTACTAAATACCACATGTTGCAATACTACTCATGTGTCAATCCCAACATAATTGTACACACACACACACACACACACAATCACACACACACACACACACACCAGATTACATTAAATCAGTGACTGTGTTGCAGGCCACACACAGAGATACTGCAAGTGGGGCATGGATGTCCAAGGGAAACACATGAATGACTGAATGAATGAATATGACCTATGTAGAGAAAATAAACTAGTTGAGATCTTTACAGTGATTGGTCAAAACTGTGGGACAGGGTGGGCATGAACTTTGTCACAGTGACATGGAGATGCTCATCCACAATATCAATACACAGAGAACTGAGGGTTTGTTAGTGACTTCTTTCACTTCATACCTTGGCAAACAGTTCCTGCTGTTGTCTGAGGAGCTCTTCCTCTGGGATTCCCAGGTTCTCCAGTCGAGAGCTTGCCTTCCTCCTCTTCAGGGCTACAGTTTTACACTCCTGCAGCACGTCTTTCACCTCAGTGATGTACGATGCGAAACCAAGGCTCTCGAGGGCTGTGGTGAGAAAACAAGAGGTGAAAGCGAAATAATTACTCTCTGTGGTTGAAATGCTGATGGAGGGCAGGGGGGCGGACACACACCCTCCTGCATTCCTCTGTATCCTCAGTGAGCAAAGACAAACATGGCCCAGGACTCACCATTGATGACATGCTCAGGAGAGATGGTCTTCTTGTCGGACTTGTTGCATATTTCGTTGGCTTCTGAAGATATGAGGTGTATGAACTCCGTGCAGCAGTTCACCACAAGCTCCCTGGCGTCGTTAGCCACTCGCACGTTGGGGAGAGTTTCTTTAATCATCTTGTTGATAGCTGCTCTGGGGATGGTGAGGTCGTCGTCGTTTCCAGAGGAAGAAGCCATCGTGGCAGGCAAATAAGCATACACCAAAAAGAAACGAAAGCTCCGGGTCTTGACTTGAGTGGTCAAAGTATGTCAGGCCTTCTTCAGTTCACGGACTTAACGTTTAGTTCCCGAATAAGGACAACGTCATCACCAACTTATGTCTTCAAAAAAAAAAAAGACGTTTCCTCAAAGTTAGCCGGCTGGCTATCTTGCCAACTTAGCTAAGAGCGAATTGTATGCGTTAAAACGAGGAGCTGCTCCTGCAGACCGCCGCACACACACGGAGTGTGACGGGAAAGTAAAGGCCCAAAGACCGCCAAAGCACAAATCAAACAATTCGACGCGTTACTACTGGAAAACTGTGTTTAAACAGCTAGCTGCCAGGCTAGTAGCGGTGGTCCCCGTCACAAGCGAGCCGCAACCCAGAGAGCATGGCTAAAGCTAGGCTAAAGCTAAGCTAACAATGAAGTGCCCCTGCCTGAAGTGACTGAATGTTTGGCTGGGGAGAGGCGACGAGTTGGAAAAACTCGCTGCAACACTACAGGTTACTCTTTCTTGCATCGACCAAATGAACCATGCATGTCAAACAATCTTAAAGCTGCTAACAATTCATTTATAATTTTATATTCTGGGCAACATTAGCTTCAATTTGTCCGGATACACCGTCAAACGAAGAGCCGGATATGGTGTCACCAATTTTGTTTGAGTGGTCTAGCTAGTTTTTACCGCCACCTACCGTTCACTAAGTGAATTACACCGGTCTTTTTCTTTTTTTAAACTATGTTTATTCATTTCAAAGGGTCAGATAAGGAGTTACAAATATAGAGGCATGATAAACATATACACCCTCTTAAAAAAACACATACTCAACATAAACACAGAACACACTCTCCACACACACAAAAGTAGCGAAGAACAAACAAACAAACAAAACACACACACACACACACGCACACATAGAAGGGCCATATTAAGACCTGGGAATGCGAATTCAGGGGTCAGGGGTCAAACCATTTGGCCCTGGGGCCTTGTTATTTTGTAAGTCATTGATAGCCTGTATGACTTCCTTTTTTGTAATCTGCTTGTTCAGCAGCTCTTTCTGTGTATCAGAAGCTCGAGGAAGATTGATGGATGAAAAAAAAGTATTCATCAGGGCCTCTGAATGGCAACCAGATTAGAATTCCACTGCAGCTTTCGACACCATAAACCACACCATTCTCCTCTCCCACATTGAGTCCTCCTCGGCATCACTGGCACAGCACTCTCCTGGTCAAATCATACCTCACAGGCCGACAACAATTCATTCACATCAACAACTGCACCTCCTCCACTGTTCCTCTGTCCTAAGGTGTCCCCCAGGGTTCGGTGCTTGGTCCTCTCCCCTTCATACTTTACATGCTCCCCCTTGGAAACATCATTCACCACCATTGGCGACACCATTCGCAACATTTCCATGATGTCCAACTTCATATCTCAACCACCTCCATCACCCCTGCCACTAATTCCACTCTCTCCAACTGCCTCGCCGACATCAAATCCTGGATGCAGACAAACTTCCTTAAACTAAACTGTGACAAATCTGACCTGATCATTATCTGCCCCAAATCCCTCACCAAAACCACAGACAGTACCGCCTCATCATCGACAACTCCACCCTGTCTCCATCCCCCCACATTTGCAACCCCGGAGTCATCTTTGACAATAACCTCTCCTTTGAACATCACATAAACCAAATCACCAGAACTGCCTTCTTTCATCTCAAGAACATTGCCTCTGCCCATCACTCTCCTTCTCGGCCGCTGAAACCCTTATTCACGCCTTCATCACTTCCAGAATTGACTACTGCAACAGCATCCTCTATGGCACACCATCCAAAACTTTGAATAAACTACAGTACATCCAAAACTCTGCTGCATGTCTGCTCACCCAGACCCGCACCCGTGATCACATCACTCCTGTCCTCCAGAAACTCCACTGGCTCCAGGTTCCACAAGCGTATTCAGTTCAAAATCTTCCTCCTTCACCTCCGTTCATCTGATGCAAACCTTCTTAGTCCACCACTCAGGACCAAGCACCGAAGCCTTCTCTGTAGCTGCCCCCTCCCTCTGGAACTCTCTCCCTAAACACATCCGTGACTGTACTGACTTGCCCACCTTCAAATCTCCAAACAAAAACACACCTTTTAAAAATAGCTTTTAATGTTTAGCTCAGTCTAAAAATAAAAAAAAATAAAAATAATTATAAATAAAAATATAACACATTACTAAATATTTCTTATAAATGCTTAAACGTCTTAAATAATAATAATAACAATCATTAAAAAAAACACATCACCCCTTTAATAAGGCAGTATAATTATGAACTATTTGTGTAGCTGAGAAGCTGAGAATATTCTGACTGAGGCTGTTGGATCTGTATCACTGTGTGCTGGTCAGAACACAATAAAACAATCCAGGATCCGATCTGCTTCTTTTATTGTAGGTTTGTGATGTACATATGGTGATAAGGACAGATGTGGATGACTATTTCTATTGGTTGTGGTTCTACAGAAACTAAAGGGATAACAAACACAGTATAATCAGACATATACACCCTTTGCACACACACAAAGTTTCTACATTCATCCCGTGAGGCTTAACAAGACGAGAAACTACTTATATTAGCTTAACTGGCAATAATAACCTACAGCCACTGATGCAGACCTTAATTAGATAATTAACACAGAATATCATGAAAACAAAGTTAACACTATAACTTCACACTTATAATCTTAAATGATGTACAACAGTATAACCCCAAATTACAATAGAATATATAAGGTAATAAGAATACAGTGTATAATGTGCTATTCTGTAGAATAACTGTAAAACTGATGTACAAGTCCAGCCTTTCTAACAATCTGAGTGCTTTATCTGATGCATTGCCTTTGTCTTTGCCCTTTATAGTTTTGCTCACTACAGTACTTACATATTGTGTAATATAGGGCTTTGAGAATTAACATGTAAGAAAGGTAGTGCTGAATGCATCAGTATGTATGTTAAGCAGCAGCTCACAGACACACGTTAAAAGGATTTAGCATTTTAGAATTATTTATGGCTTCATCATTTTTATTTGTTTGCAATAATGATTGTTTCAGTGTTTCATCAGTCGTACAGCTAAAAATAAAATACAGGGTAATTACAATTGATGAATGTATCTCATCAAAAAATAATGATAGATAAGCCATAGCCTTTATTTGTTGGTGTTGTCATTTCCAAGGTAAAGGTTTCGGCATCTCCAGCGCAAAAGTTTGAGGAAATTCAGGATTTAGATTCAGCATGAAGACCTTGTCATGCTCAAACAACATTTTGTAAAAAAAACACAGAACAAACTTGAGAGTGAATGCTACTTCTATTGCTCTAATGGAACATTTTGTGTTAGGTACATGCTCCTGTTCCCCTTCTCCTATGTGACACCACCCTGCAGAGCTATTCCCTTTAATATTCGGTTATTGGTTGACGGTGTGTTAGGACTTGCCCCAGACCAGGAAGTGCTGTACTCGTTTTTGCCATGACACACTTTGGCTAGCATATTTTTTTCTCAACAGTAAGACAATGGTGGGTCTAGTTTTGCAATGTTTCTGATACATACAAGTGCTGGTTCTGCAGGGGAATGGGGAATGGTTCTGTAGGGGAATGATGTTTCCCTTACTGAGCTTTGTGTGCATAATGTGAATCTCACTGAGAAACTGGTAAGGAATAAAATGTGCAGAAGCAGCTTTAAAAAATGTATCTCACTTGAGCTTAAAGCACATGGTTTGTACTGCTAAACTTTCACAAAAGCCTTCCAGTGCAAACTTGGATGCTGTGTAGATGTCATTGAATAAAATTCCTGAAAAACAAAAGAGAGTGAAACACTGTTAAGACAGCGTTTCGTCCTCACCCTGAATGCCCATGACGCTGCTGATAATGACAATGTGGCCCTTTTTCCTCCTCTTCATGTCAGGTAGGACTTCCTTCAGCAACCGCACAAACCCAAAGAAATTGGTGTCCATAACAGTCTTCATCTCGTCAATAGGGTGACACTCGATGGGTCCGATTAGACCCATTTCAGCATTACTTACTGTGAGAGAGAGGCATAGCAAGAATGTTATGAATGATTGTTTATGTATGAGAAATATGCATAGCTGTACTTGTAGTATTTCTGACTGCATTGAACCAAATGTTGTGGGCTTACTAAAAATGTCCACCCTGCGCTCATGCAGGCTGTCCACACTAGCTTTGATGGAGGCCTCATCACAACATCCAACTGTTTGTTCTCCAAAGTCCTGCCCAGAGTTTCTGCCTCAACTGCCTCAACCAGTGGCTCACAGTTACTTAGGTTCCTCATGGTGGCATAGACTACAACAACAAAAAATTGGGTGCAAAAGTGCTAATGAAAGTCTAACAAGAGACAACAGATGCTTTCTCTTAAATTTGTCTCTCAACTATTAAACTCAAACTGCAACATCTCTTCCAGGATAATCTGAGTTGAGTTGGTGTTGGTACAATTTACATCCCCAAAGTACATCAGAAGTGCCTGAGTCGGTCTCACATTCTCCCGAACTCAACGTCAACGGCCAGCTATCTATTATGTCTAGGTAGGCAGCAACAGGCCTCTTTGACACTGGCCACCACAGTGTTGAGATAGACTGGCACCCAGTCAAAGCCAAACAATTAATACTGAGGACCTCAAGACCCACACGTGACCTTGTGTAACCTAAGGATAGAAAATTCCATAACAATAACGAACCAGTAGTATAAGTAGAAGTCACAAACTTGCTGTTATTATCTGTCATTACCAAAGTTAAGGGCCTCTCTAACTTTACTAAAATTGTCAATGGACACTTAGCTTGAAAGGCATTGCAACACCACCCTAAATAATATTTCATAATATTACTTTTATCCAGAAACACATTCTGTGTCCCAAGAGAAAAATTCAGTATCATCAAAATGTGTTTCTGGGTTAAAGTGACTCAAAATTAGTGAGATGAGATTTCACATGGCAAAATATTGAAAACATAGTATGTAAAACATGGCAGCCACTCTATTTCTGAACCAATAGCTGCTAACTGAAGCATGCTCAGATGGCAGATCTGTGCAGCTGAAAAAAAAAGAAAATGCGCCAACTTTACCCATGAACCTTTTTTTTCTCATCTCTTGCGATGCAGACAGCCAAGGCGAGGCCAATTCCAGAGGAGCAGCCTGTAGTAAGTACTACCTTCTGTGTCATTGTGCCTAGTCAGTGTTTGTCTTGTAGCTGAGGCAGTGGGGAAAGGAAGAGAACAAAAGAGAAGATAGTAGTGGAAGAAAAAGACATATAGACATAGCCATGACAGCACTTTTAAAGCCCACTTTTTAATCCAGAAGAAAAGAAAAAGACTTGGGAGAAAAAGCACATCAGACAAAACTGATTTGGGTAAAAGGGTAACATTTTTATTCAAATTCCAAATTCAATCACAAAGATTCGCAATCTAAATTTGTCTTTGCATACTAGTCTATGTAATTCTGTGTAAAAATGTACATTCTTTTAGTCAAAAACAGAAATAAATTTGTTAAGATTAAAATGTCGGTATGTCATTGATGACACTCTAAATTTAAAATTCTTCCTTAAAGGTCACAGTGAACTGATGCATCAAGTGCATCATGCTTTTCCACTTGATCGTAAACAGTTCCATCATTTTAATGCATAAAACAGAACAAAAACAAGTTTAAAAGAAAATTCCATAAATGTTCCCAGAAAAGGTTTGAATATATGGAAGATACTGTGAGGGTGGATTATAAAGTTCTGTCTGTATTTTTCTTATTTCACAACCGGAATCATAAATTTGTTGTGTTGCTTTAAAAAAGTAACACAACAGATACTAAGTACATTAGAGTTGCACAATGCAAGTTAAAACCTTAATGCTCCATGCATCTCCGAGCTCCTCTCCAACCATACAGAACTTTAAATTCCAAACTTACAGTAGCTTAGAGGTTGATTATTCTTTGTCCAACAGAAAATGTGATGCTTTTTTATGTTTATTGTTTTTTTTACTGCTTTTTGATACGGGCTTGGATACACTCCAAAAGATCTTTGTCCCACAACTTGGGGTCCCAGGCATGGAACCAGCCAGTGAATGAAGATGGCTCCGCCCCCTGCTTAATGGTGGTGATGGCAACACCGCTGCGGCCAGAAGGGTCGCAATCCACATAGTCTTGGGCTGAAAGGAAAATAAAACACAAGGATACGTTTGTGAATAAATGATCTCATGCAATTTCTCCTCATCTCCTATAGCTCCTTTCGTCCTACCGATCTTGGGCGATCCAGCCTTCTCTGTCTCATTGGCATCCTTTCCGACCCAAATGAAGATCTGGAGGGAGGAGTCATGACAAGGGTTTAAGGGATAAGGCGGCAATAAAAAATTTGATCTACAAGAAGTGAGACTGAATCATTTCATTCAAAATGAAGGCGACATACCTGATCCCACACGTCCAGGACCATGATATCATCAGTTGCCAGATCTATCTGTGTGAACTCACCAGGAACCTCTTCTGCCTAGATTTTGAGGTAGAGATGATTATAATGATTGATGATTATAAATTTTATATGAAAAAAAAGTCAGACAAAAAAAAGAAAGAAAGAATTAGAAAAATACTCACAATCAGCCTGCCAGTCTTGTTGGAGCAGGCAAACAGTCGTGGGGCCTTGATTGTTTTCTGTAGGGACTTGGAGGTCTGGTAGTCTCCTTTCCCACCCAGTGCTGTCCAAAAACCATCTGACAAGAAGAAGAAGACCACAATTTTACACAGAAAATATTTGACACAGTTATCCTGCATAAAACAAAGCTGTTTTTTAGCATTCACCTGGCTCTTCTGTCTCCTCCACCTCAGTGACAGTTCCTCCGAGCAGGTCAGCAACATACTTTGCTGCAGTCATTTCCTCTGGAGTTCCTCCCTTTCCCTTCCACAGGAACAGGGAGTCAGGTGTCTTCAGCACAAACATGTCATTTGTGTTGAGGGAGGACGCAGTGGGCTGCACCTGAGTTGGTGAGACACAAATAGAGGGAGGATGGTGTGAATTGTTCATTATAACCAACAGTTCATGCACAGTCATTGTAATAAACAAAGCAGACCTCAACAGCTCGTGTTGCTTTGGTGGAGCTCAGGCGGATATGGAAGAGTCGCGTGCTGGCAGGCTCACTCTCGCCACCCACGCGGCATGTCCCACCCAGGTGGATGACCAGAGGCTTGTCCTTAAACAGGCTCACAAGATGAGGAGGTTCTTGGCCCTGGGTGACACGAACCTGCCGAGACAAAGCAGTAGATAAACTTACAGAAAATATTTCTTTAAAGAAAGACCTGTTCTCATGGTAAATATCTTACCTGGGTAGCTACTCCACCCATTGAATCGTCCAGGGTGACGGTGAGAAAGGCTGAAGCAGTCAGTTCATCCTTACTGCACTTCTGCCCTTGCCTAAAGACAGAAAAGTTGTTCCAGGAGGTCACAAAGCCTCATGTTCACTGCATGTCAGCTGGGAACTGAATTAACTGCAGTCTTCAGATGTTAATTAAATTAAATTAATTAAAATGGAATTTCCCCAGGAGAGATTAATAAAGAGCTACACTTATTGGATGGATTGCCATGACGTTTATGTTGTGCTTTGCACTTTGCTGATTCTTTATGTTTTCATGTAGCTCAGCAGGTTTCAAATTTTAAATGTAGTATAGAATAAAACTGTTATATTGCACTGATTCTTGAGTTGAGACAAAACACTTTCTGAAAAACTTTTTTTGAAAATTTACACTATATTGATTAGAGGTATTCATGTAGATTAAGATCTGTGCTATTTAACCATGTAAAGGTACAGGCTGGAGGTTAAAAAACATTTTTAACAAATTCACATGTTTACCTTAAAAACTTTAACTCCGTCAGACACACTAAAAGTATATAATTATATAATTATAATAGCCCAACAAGAATCTTAAGTTCTGATGTATGTTGTAATAGTGTTTTGTTACTCTGATATGCAATAAAATATAATATATAAACTAAAGGCTTAATTTCACATTGTTATGAATACACAGAAGTGCATTTTCAAACTTTATCTTTTATTTTGCCGTTAAAGAAAAAAAATCCTCAAGTGAATAAGACACAAGAGGATGTGGATCTGATGACCGTTTATTACTTAAACAACAAAAACTGAAGAAGGTATTACAAAAACATACATCTGACGGTGTTGACTCTTAAAGGTGCAGTGTGTGTTCCTACAACCAGATGTTGAAAACATCTATACACTGGCTTAAAAAATCAATGTCCAGTGGAAGTAGTGGGAGACACAGCCATTACAATATTCTAAGAGTATAACACAAGATGTTCAGGATTTCTTCCTGAACTCTGCATGTTTGACAACTGATATAATTGTGATAACTGATAAGAAATAGCAGAGAATTATTTTTAAATGTTCATGGCATGCATTGTTTTATACATTTACAACCCATATCTTTGATTTGATATAAATGTTTTCACAATTGTAGAGGTTCTTAAAGTTTTTGGGGGCTGGTGAATATTGTGACCTCTTGCTGAGGACAAGAGAAATAACATGGGCCATCTAACCACTGGTCATACATTTAAACAAATATCCCCCCAAAAACTAATTATCTATGCTAAAACATAACATCAGTATTCACAGTTCTTTAGATCTAACTTTGGTATGTCAATCATTATTAATTTCTCTATTTTTGATATAAATAAGACTTGTCTATGTGAGACATGTTTTGTCCCGACTCTCAAGAATCAGCGATAGATTACTGTCAAGTTATGAAATGGAAAGCGGTGGGACGGTTGGTGGGATCATATTGATCTATGGTTTATACCTTAAATACTTAAGATGACACGGACAATGCATATTAATTACATTTCTGAAAATATACCACAGTTAGCCAGAAAGGCTCATTTTCATCTGTGGTCCCTGCAAAAGCAATAATTATATATACTCTGTAATGATTCACATTTTTTAAGCTATATATTTAATGTTTTTGGAATGGGGTTGTAAGTCCGGTCATGCTGAAAAGGCTGCACTCACCAGGTGTAGATGATATGCTTTTCTCTGCCCCCATCATTGTAGGAGTACAGCACCAGGTAACAGTCACCTCCAAAGAACTGTCCATAGGTGGATGGGTCCACGGCTGCTTTATCACCTTCTTCAACACGCCAAATCTACAGACCACCACCACCCACCATTGTCACATCTATGTTAAAATTTAAAGAAATGAATCAACAGCATGAGTGTGTTTAGACTAGAAACTTTACCTGGACTTTCCCAGAGCCATCATCCACCATGCCATGCTGGGCAGCCATGGAAGTGTTGCTGTGGAGTTTGGAAGCGTCAAAGGGAATCTGCTCCACACGGGCAATGTTACCGATGATGTAGGCCTGACTTGGGCCTGTGGTCTCATCTTTGTCCAACCAGTTGAAGAAGAACTGCTTGAAAACGGTGGTCTCGCCCCCTGCTGGCATTACCCTGATCTGTTTGTGTCAGAAATATACAGGATGAGCAAGCATATGCAAAAATAATCGGCAGACATACACTGCATGGCCACATTACCTGAGTATTTGGGGGGTAATTCTTGTCTTGGATGAACTTGTTTGCACCAGAAAACGCTGCCTTACGCTCATCTGCGTTTGCATTCTTCCCTGCAATATGTAGTGTGGTGCAATGATTAGACAACTCAGACTCATATTTTTCCAGTTGGAGCTTTGATAAATACACAAAGAACATGTATGCAAAGAACATGAGGTTGCAGAAATGGATATATGTCATGTTTTAATACCTTTCCAGACAAATATCTTCTTGTTTGCTCCATTGTCCAAGATGTAGCATTCATCCTGGGAGAGCATGTCTTGTTTGAATGGGTTTTTATCAGCCACCAAAGTTGTTTTCATGGATCCAGCAGCATCAGAAATCTAAAAAATAGAGATAAACAAAACATTTATCATCTGGTCTTTTTAGATACTGTGACATTTATTCATTTAACAGCTGAATATTTGGGTATATTTACCAAATAAAGAGATGCAATGTTCTTGTTTGTCTTATCAGCAGAGGCATCATCACTGCTTGCTGAAGGCAGGTCAGGCTTGGGTCCCAGCACCTATAAATAAACACACAGGCTCTAACATTGCATTTGCATCCTTCTAAGTAAATGTGCCTGATAAATTCTTTATCACAGAGGTTTCCTCATCTAAAAAACAGAAACTCACTTTAATGACTTCTTCAGGCTCAGAGCCTTCAACAATCATTTCTAGATTCGCACGGCCTTTTTTCTCGTTGTCACGGATATCAATGGCCAGCTCAGTGGTTTTCAAGCGTTCGTAGGGATTGCTCTTACTGCCAGACCAGTGGTAGATAGTCTAGCATAGCAGAGGGGAAAAGATGGGAATAAAGTTATGATGAAGCACATGAAGCATGTCATTTTATATTCTAACATATCTTAGGTTTTTAGTCCCTCTTCTTGATCACCTTGCCCAAGTCAATGATGAAGCAGTCTTCATTGTTGAAGCTCGACCAGGACAAGTCCACCTCATTTGCTCTGACCTGCCGACGACCTTTGACATGCAGCAGACGTTGGGTGCTGACGTCATTGGTCACCACATGTTTAAAGCCTGAGGCTACTCCACCTGGCTTTAGCGGGAATAGTGTCAAGACAAAAAAACATTAGAACTATAATATACAACTGTATGTAGATTTCAAAACACAGCCTGCTAATCATGGGTGTAAAGATTAATATTAAAGGAACAGTTTGACATGTATAGTTAGAATTGGATGATACCACTCTCACACACTAACTAAAAATGTACAAACATTATAGCTTGTTTGTACAACACTGAAAAAAAGACAATTAACAGTCTGCTAATCTATTCTTCATATTTTGCATACAAAAGCATGAAAGTGGTATTAATCTTTTCTTGGCAAGAAAAGCAAATAAGTAGATTTGCCAAAATATCAGAATATTCTGACTTGAGAAAATTAGTGTTTTAATTATCTTTTTAAATTTAATTATATTTTCCACGTCTCTGAAGTCTATTTTTTCAGTGGCATACATCTCATGACACCTGCAGCCATTCTGTGTTTTGGCATTAGAAAACAGGTTTGTGCTTGGCTTGTTTGCTGGTTCAAACTCTCCACGGAAACCTTCTGCAGAAAACCCGAGGGAGCAACCAACCACAACGCCACACAGTTTCCAAAATAACACTGTGACGAGTTCTGCTTTCCACAGAGACAGAATTAAACAAAACACCTTTAGCTTTACATCCATCTACATTTACATTTACGGCTTTACATTAGTTAATATATATATAATATTTTACCTTGTAATTAACACCAGACTTGAAGAGGCTCATGAAGGCGTCTGACTCTTCGTCTTGAAACTCAGTGAACTGTCTCGGGGCTCCACCCAGGAAGTCGTCCAGCTGAGTCATAAAGATGGCAGCAGACCCTCTCTCATTCTGGCAAGCATCCTTCCCTGTGGTACAACAGATAAAAATAAAACAGATGTATTTTCGATAATAGGTTTGTTTTATGGTGTCGGCAGAAAATCTAAATCCAATACCAAGCCACGAGTGAACGTTGTAAGAAAAACCAGGGCCGGTGTAGAGCAGTACGTAAGAGTCTCCAGAGTAGAACTCTCCATGAAGTTCACGAGGGACAGGGGCCAAATCCATTTTCTCCACCCGCCACACCTGCAGGCCAGGCTTTGACCCTGCATTTTCAAACTCTTTGTGGTGCACCATAATGCTCAGGGCCTGAGAGGAGACACACTTGCATTAACAAATAACCCATCACACAGCAAATGAATTATGATTAATTATAAATAGATACATAGGTCAATTAGAAATGGATCCTTTTTTGATCAACAGAAAACTCAAATCAGTTGTTCTTTAAACATTCTTTAACTAGCTCCTTAAATGTGGAGATTCACACCTTTCTGTTGTCTTATGTGATTATTAACGGATTATCTTTAGTTGTGAAAAAAACAACAACCAAGAGATTCTTGAAGTCAAGTAACCGTTCTAGTAAATAAAGGTGAGAGAATAATAGCATTAAAATTAAGCATTAATATTTTCCCTACATAAGTATTCATTCAATCAACACAGCATCACGCCATAGTTTTCCTCTGGTATTCCATGCTCAACCTGCAGTGGCAAAATGCCCTATCGGAGGGGCGTGCCCCACAGTTTCAGAACCACTGTCAAAAACTGATATCGATATATCAGCCAATATTCTCTCAAATATTTTGCAATGAGGTCAAATGAGGTGATCAAACACACGTATACAGTTTAACAATAAACTTCACTTACCATAACAGTAAACTTCATAAGGAATTTAATAACCAGAACTATAAATATACTTTAAAAGGTTCTCACATGGGTGCATAAAATGGTCTCACTTTCTAGAAATACAATCATCCACACTGATGTTAAAAATCTCAACGGCAAAATAAACAGTTTATATCATTAAAGCAGTCATCTCGTCCATAGTGCACTGTGTCGCTTTATTGCATGTCCATTAAAAGTGATCTTTTTCTATTAACACAGACTTTGTGCTCCGTTGTATTTTCTCGGCATCTTGTTGCTTAATCTGTACTGCAGGTACATAATGATTCAGTAGTGTGTTGATATAAAGTGGTGAAGAATTACCTGTACCAGGAAGCGTCCTCTTAATGCCAAACTGCGATGCAGAGTATAATTGAGGAAGGAGCGCCACTCCCCACAGCCAAAGCCAAAAAACACATAGGCCCTACCCGTGCAGTTTGTAATTACTGCCCTGTGAGTGTTCCACTCAATGTTGGCTGCATTGGGACAACAAGTTTATTCGCTTTGTGCTGAATATTTCAATGCATTTTAAACATACATTGTCCAAACGATTTGCTTCCAATGTGAGCGTGCATCTACTCGAATACTTCAATAATAGATTATACTTAGAGTATACTTTATTTATCCCACTGATCCCACTGATGATAATAATAACTACTTTATCAAACAGTTAAATAAGTCATTTCATAAATGTGATCTGAATAGTTGCATGGTGTTATTATGTTAGCCTATTCTATAACATTTTGCAACAAAAAAAACAAAACAAAACAACAAATACAAACATGCAGTTTATGGATTATGAACAATTTCTCTTACCTGATGAGGATAGGACAGAAGTCAGACGCCGGGATTGAAGGAGCTGACGCTGCTGCAGGTTGTGTGCAGTCAGGTCGGCTTTATAACCTCCACAAACATCCGCGTTCTGACGGAGAGGCGTGCCCGGGCGACCCAACCCAGTCTGCAGAAAGGGCTGCTGTGTGACTGCCTTCATGCAGAGACAATCCTGGGTAACTTGTTGTTACTTGATGTTGGATTAAAAAATAACATTATTCATATGGGCCTTCTCTTAAAACCAAAAAATCACAGTGGCAACTGGATCAGACTGGTAGACTGATAGACCGATCAACTAAGGAGCATTTACTTGTAATACTCCATTCTCTTTTACACATCATCAGTGCAAACTGGTTTATGCAACTTCATTTTGATATCATAGCCATTTATCAGGATAATTTATGATCTGCAAAAGGAAAATGAATAAAAATTCAATCAATCAATGCACTCTCATTTTCATTCTGGCTATAGCCAGTTAGCCTAGCTTAGCATAAAGACAAGTAAACAAGGCAACTTGCCTGGTAACAAAATCTGCTAACCGGCACAACTGAAGCTAATAAATGAATTAATATGTTGTTAGTTTAAACCTTCCAAAAATCATGCAAAACCAAAAAAAAAAAAAAAAAAACACTACACAACACGTCTGCTACATGACACCAAAACTACTTGGTTAGTTAAAAAAGTCCTGTTAATCCAGGAAGTCATCTCAGGGTGTGTCACCTAGTCAGCGAGACTACAGCTGGGCCCTAATCATCGTCAGTAGAAGAAGAGCAGGCCATAACTCATGTGAAAACTACAACTTTGTCTTCATATATTTATATATTATTCCATAGTGGAAAACTTAGGTGGATGCATCCTCTGAGGATCATGAATGTCTGTAAAAAAAAAAAAAAATCACAGTAATCCATCCAACTAAAACTTGGCTTAAACTGGATCTATCAAGCTGAAAGCATTTAAAGACATATGTCAGCCTTACAGGAGGTCTTGTCATCATCTCATTAACTTGTCCCAGCAAGACTTAATGGAACTCTGAGTTACAAAAGAGACAAATACTTTAAGTTGCAAGGAAAACCATACATACAACATATTGAAGACACCAACATAGCCTGTAAGATCCATAAACACTGGATCTAATATGGGCTGCTGAGTCATCTGTTTCCACATGTGGATCTGGAATGACAAAAACAGTTATCTCTGTCTCTGGGATGTCATTACATTGTAAGTTTTGTGATGCACAAAACTCTTCTCTGGTTAGATTGTTGATTTGGCAATTACATTGTTGTTGTTTTTAGCGAGTGTTGGAGTCTGGGGTGTGATTGTATGTCACTGGCTTGTCAGCATCTGCTATTTGTGACTACTCTGACTCCCATGTGGCAGCTTGACAGACAGGAAAGGCACAAATAATTCTTCTGAGCTCAGGCAGCTCGGGCAGGTCCATCAACTCCCATGTGAGTGCTGCATCAACACATTCTGCCTTATTGTGTAATGCAGACAACACTCACGCAGTCCATGTCTGAGACATACCACTGTGCCCCGACAGGACTAAACACATATACAAGTGCACACACAATCATAACATAGCGAGTAAACGGTCTGCCAAATAAAGACAACTTGTTCTAACTTGAGTGAGTCCAAATGCTCCTGCACTTCATATTGCACTATGAAGGGTATGGGCTGCAATCTTAACCAAGAGGGCCACAAAATCTCACACAAAGGCATCCCTCAGCAGCCCTCAGGAGTATTTCACTGGAACACTGATAACAAGGCTTCTTCCTGAATAAGCAAAGGGGAAAAATACATGAACCACCGAGACAGAAAATTGCCTACAGATGCATCTCACCAGTTTTTATTTCCTGCAGAAGCACTACAAAACTCTTCAGTGGGATTCACTTGATCATTGCTAATGTATCAGTTTAAGACTTAAATGGGCTTGAATCTTCTATATATGTGAACATCCTGTTGATGTTACACTGACATGTAATTGGGTGAATCAGGTATCTGTCATTCTCACTCTGCGCCCATAAGCTGTTCTTGCACTATGTAACTTTGTGCTCCACGTACAACTAACGCTTTAAAACAACAAAGTCACACACCACCAACTATTTCACTGATTTTGGTGAAACTAGATCATATTTTATGGAGAGAATGTTTTCTGGTTTTCCCTTCGATGTCCTCCGGCTGCTCCGCCTCAGTTCTCTGTGATTTATAGTTTCCTGATGGACAATGAAGTAAACTGCTGCCAACTGTAGCTGCTGTTAGCTAGTGTTAGCATAGTTTGTTAGCCGTGCTGTCTGGACCATGAGCTCAGAGCACCGGGGAGTGTGTACCTCAGGAATTTTGGACCACCAGCAAGAGGTTTTCAGCTCCAAGGCAGGGGGATGTATAAGAGAGAAGAGGGGAGCAGAGCCGGTGCCATGCTAGAACTGGACCTTGGCAAGTGGGTAAGGTAGCTGGGCTCAGCAGCCTCTACTGACATAATAGCAGAGGCAAAGGGACTGGAGAGGATGATGACAGAGGAAGCAAAGAAGATTCCTGTACTCTGTGTACTCACTCTGTCTTCTGTGGCTCTGAACAAAGTTATCCCTGAGGCTGTTATAATGATGACATCTTAGTTTGGGCCCAAAAGACACAAATTTGTATCAGAAAACCTACGTTATACTAAGATGATGACACCCAGCTGCTTATTGCAGGTCATTTAACCTAATTGTCAGACAAAACATCAATACTGGAGAATAGTGGATTACATTAGTATCTGACAATATCTGCACATGACAATTATGGTACGTAAATCATTATTATGACAAATAAATTATGATTACAGTCTGGTCGGGTAATTATACCATAGCTAAAGTTAGGCTAAGGGCAGGCAACTCAAAGACTCAAGATTAAGGAAATATTTTTGGTGTTACTTGGCAAGGTTTTGACTTTCATCCAAGGACAACAACCCTGCTAGAACTTGCTCTGAATAGAAATGCTATGCTGTGAGCTCCCCAAATGAAATTCCAATCACCTCCACCACCTACTGAGGAAGTAGCAGATGTCTCAGAGACTGAACAAAACTAGTTGCAGTATGTTTTCTGTTGGAAACTTGAATAAATTTTTTTTTAAAAAAAGGATCTTTAAGTATTTCAAAAATCCAGTGACAACAAGGCTATGATCACCACATTCAAGTTTTGGTTTCAGTGAATGTTGCAGAACTGTCACAACAAGGACATCTGTCATAGTTCTGGTAGACAATGTTTTTCATTGTGCACATGAAGTAATCTTAGCACCAGCTCACACAAACAATTCCAAATATGGCAGCTGTAATGTGGTGCAAGAAAGATTTAAGTTCACAATGTCTGTGGTTATTGGAGCCACAAGGCAAGGAGGGAATAGTTTTAAACAAAGACCTGAATGATTCACAGGCAGACTAACCTGTTTCCTCTCCCTCCTCCTAGTACCATTTATACCACAGGTATATAGATTAGGGCTGTCAATCGATTAAAAAAAATTAACTAATTAATCGCAAAAATTTCTGTAATTAATCGCGATTAGAGCCACCATAGAAAGTATAATGACATACTGCATATGTATATGGTACGCTAGCAGCACAGCAGCTCAGAGGAATGCGCTCCAGGGGGTCATCAAGACCGCCCAAAAGATTGTTGGCTGCCCCCTCCCCACGCTGGAAGATCTTCACCGCTTGCGGTGTGTGAAAAAAGCCCACAATATAACAAAAGACACCTCACACCCTGGCCACCCCCTGTTTGAACTGTTGCCATCAGGAAAGCGGTACAGAGCAATCAGGGCAAGGACAAACAGATTTATGCACAGTTTCTACCCCACGGCAATCACCTGTTTAAATGCTGCTAAAACTAAGGCACGCTGACAATCATTCACACAGTAATCTGTCCCACATGATGTTGTTGTTGTTGCTGCTGTTGTTGTTGTTGTTGATGTATTTCTTGCACTTTGTAAATTTTGCACTTGGTGAAATCTTTGCACTGACTGGATGGCACTTTTAATTTCGTTGTACAGGTGACAATGACAATAAAGATATTCTATTCTATTCTAGTTTCCCCCTGACCTGCCTGATTAGGTTCCCATCTATGCCTCATCAACTATCCATCCATTATCTGTAACTGCTTATCCTCATCAGGGTCATGGTGGGGCTCGAGCCTATCCCAGCTGCCTTAGGGCAAGAGGCGTAACCAGTCCAGGGTTTTCCCAGAGACACCGCCCACTCCCTAAGCCTTAATCAGGATGCAGTGATCCACAGTATCAAAAGATGAGCTAAGATCCAGAAGCACCGAAACAGTGCACTGACCCGTATCAGGAGCTATCATTATGTTATTAGAGAATCTAAGAAGAGCTGTTTTAGTTAAATGTTCCTGATGAAAAGCAGATCTAAAATGTTGTGTGCAATCATGACAGTCTTTGGTCATTGTTTGCACTTGATATATACATACACATATACAGTATAGCTTATACTCAATGGCACTTAGGTTAAACATAGGGAGGGGGCCAAAAAAGAGAGGTAAAAGTAAGTAAAGTTTGACGACATCATGTCTTGAGCAGCTCTTTATGAAATTATGAAATTTTAAATATTCACTCTGGTTTCCCCTCATTAATGTAGCCAATAGCAATAGCTGAACAATCATGAGTGAAGAATGTGCATAGAGACAGAAAATCTTTGTACACAGACAGTGTGTGTAGTAATGAGTGATGCATGGCTCATCCCACAACCCTGTGCGTCCTGGGTGTTTCAGGTCAACTTACTAAAAAATATAACAAGTAACTTACAGAAACATAGAATGGAATAGTCCACCTTACACCCTCTCTTCTCCTCTTCCAACGTTTCTCTAAAAGTTATTTGTCTTGCTGCTGCCCAACAATAAAGAACACATTTGTACCAGTTTGTCTATTAATTTAACCTAGATCTTCCCACCTCTGTACGCTTAGTGTGTGTGTGCATAGTGTGTAACTGTGTTAGTGAAAGAATGTGACAAATCACTACTGAGGGAGACCAAGAAGAATAAGAGAATTGCTGGGGAAAGAAACACAAGCAATGGACCTTAGACCAATCAAAATCTGTGTTTTGGTCTGATGAGTAAAAAACTGAGAATTTTGGTTTCAGTCGAGTCAGTTTGCATGACCCAAAACACACTTCCAGACTATGTAAGGGTTTTTCGTTGAGTAGAGTTGGACCACAGAGAAGCAGCTAACAAATTTTCTCAGTATAAATGGGAACTTCTTCAAGACTACTGGAAAATCATTCCAGGTGACGACCTCATGAACCTGACTAAGAGAATGCCAAGAGTGTGCCGAGCTGTCACCGAGCAAGAAGTGGCTGTTCTGAATGATCTAAAATATAAAACATATTTGACTTTGTTTACCTCATAATTTGGATGTGTGTTATTTCACAGTTTTGATGTTTTGTGTTAAACTACAATGTAGAAAAACAATAAATGAACATTGAATGAAAGTGTCCAAACTTTTGACATATACCATCTCTGTATTCATATATACATTCATTTCAAATTAATTCAATTTATTTGTCACACAAAAGAACAGGTACAGTGTAATGCATTTCTGTGGGCCTCCTACTACACTTCTGTTGAAACTAAATAAGTACTGATGATGATGATGATGATGACTGTATTTAGGTAATAACACCACATCAATAGCAATAAGAAATAAATGGATAGTGTCGTCACTTAGGATTTTTGTGGTTTGAAGGTATATACATACATAAATAGAGTATAACACATATCTGTCTTATATTTTAGATCTGTTCTGTTCTGGATAATATGCACTCTGATGAAGGAGGAGAACATGATCCAGTTCCAGACTGCTCTCTGAGAGGTCTCCAGTGCCCCCTACAGACTGATCTGTTATGATGCTCTGGATGTGTTTCAAAGAACAAAGCGATTTTGTAGGAACGCTATGAGATGATAAATATTTGTTTCCGCCTCATTATCTTGTTTCATCACCAAATAATCACAGATCAGCTTCAGTTCATCGTCAGCATTATTCAAAATGAGAGAGAGGAAAAGTCAACCCAAGAAAGAAGCTGTGCTTAATGAACAGCCTATATTACTTTGCCCTGTAATGGTGTTATAATTACAGTTTAACGCTTATAGGTCAGGGTCAACCTCACAACATGTGACACTCTGTGAAACAAGCTGTGCTAAATTAGGTGTGATCACATCTCAGCCACAGGGAAGGCACAAATACAGCTTTCAGATGACTCACCACAGGAAACAGACAACAGGCTATTGATCCCAGAGGGAGTCCAAACACTGAAAGACACTTTTCCGTCATGAGGGAATATAAATGCATTACAGAAAAAGACATGCAACTTTGTTTTTCTCTGCGGAAAACATTGTAGATCATACGGATATATTCTTTTCATGGATGTGCAGACAGCAGCCCGGAGAAAAAAACATTCATCAAGGCTGCTCAGGATATATTCTTAGATGCTAAATAATATTCATTATTGCTTCTGTGATATGAGTGCAATCTCCATCTTTCAGACTTGAAAAGAACATCACAGAAATATGGAATACTGTGAATAATGTGTAATTTAATATAGTTAATATAGAAAACTGTTCTGAGGCTTTCCCAGAGTTAAAAGCAGCTGTTAGCTGTTATCATCCAGAAGACACAGAGAAGCAGCAAAATTCAAGGCATGCCAACATGAAGATTAATGAGAGCGGGAAGAAATGGTGGATGTAAGGAAGAAGAGGCTATTTTAATCATTTGTTAGAGGCAGGTTGTGAGATACTACGAATAAGTCTATTGAATTTAGTCTTTGAATGCCAAACAATGACCTCACTGCAGAGACCAGAAGACCAACACAGCAGCTCAAGTCTTCTCCCACCAGTGCATGGGTTAGGTCTTGTTGGATGTAAACTCTGCACAGCTTTCTTTGCAGTGTACAGGGCGTCATGTCCAACATTTGGTCGGTTTACTGGTGCTTCAAAAAAGGTCAAAACCTTGACTGGAATTGAAAGCAACCGGGGCAGGTTCACCTGAGCCCCGCTGCGAGCTTCTCCATCGTAGCTTTACGCTCTTCTGCTTTCTGCTGTGAACGTCGCAGGACGTTCCTCAGCTCCTGAAGGTGGTCCAGCGTTCCCACCAGCTCACCTTTCACTGTTTTCATCTGGCTCTCCAGCATCTGCGTGTGATGGAGGGAGTTTCTTCTGTATCGTCTGCTGGAGCGCACTTTCTCCTCCAGGTCCTCCACTAACAAGAGCAAACACAGTCATCCACCACACCTACCCGCAAGTGATTTTAAGACTTAAGCAATTCAAATGTTCAGTGTGTGATACAGACCCATGTTCTCCTGGTACTCCATGCTTTCTGAACCAGACCCTGTCTTCTTGTCCAACAGGTTCTTGGTCTGCTGCAGCATCTTCTCCATCTTGGCAAGTTCGGCAGCCTTAGTGTCGCTGTCTCTGCGCATTTTCAGTAACTCCTGCTCCCTCTGAGTCAGCTCACCGTCATACTTACTCATGGCGAGTGTTAAAAATCTAAGCAGCACGACCTGCAACCTAAAACTGCAGTGCTGAGTGACCTACTACACAACAGCCAGCAATCACAGTAAGCATAAGACCCAAGGATGATGCCTCTAAACTTGACTTCAGCATCCAATAATTTTCCACTCTGGAATATAGACCTCCCTTTCTGCTGCTATAGCAAATGAAACGCTGGTTTTGTTCGCAAATGAAGTGCACTGCTGGTGACATTTGGCTTTTTATAGACCATAACCTCAGCACATGTCTGAAAGTCATCTGAAAACAGTCTATTCTCAGTACACACCATTACAAATGGTAAGTCATAAGACTGGCTTCATAAAAGCCTCAAGCAAATGGATCATTTTTACACTTACTCACAAGTGATAAAGTACTTATGGAGCAAAAGTTTGCTGCGTTGTCCCTTAGGAGGAAAACAGATGATACAGAACAGATCATACCTGAGGAAGAATTTTAAAAGATTAACTGTGAGCTATTCATGATATTATACTGCATCTAAAACAAACTCTGGACTGATCTGTGCTATGAAAATAAAGACTTTGTAGGAACAAAGGCGTCTTTCAAGTGGCACAAATACACAGTGTATTGTACTGTATGCTTTTGCTATAACTGATCACCTAGCAAGAAACAATAACAGCTATAGAGCAGTGTTCTAACAACTTAGTCAGTGTGTATGTCAGTGACCTACTTAGAAAGTAAATGGAGAACTGTTCTGCTCTATGTGAATGATCTTCACATTGATCATCTACTGTATGTTCCTGGTTATTCCAGGATCAGCACCTTGAACAATGGTTGTGATGCACAAAGATGATCCACCTGAGCAGCAGAAAAAGCAGAAGCATGTTGTAGACTCTGTCTATAGGCAACGTTAAACCGTTATCACAGCTTAACATTTTAGTGATTCAGAGTCTAACCTAAGCTAATTTTTCTGTTGTTGTGTTATCAGTAACTACATTAACCAAGCAATTCAAGAATCTGTCCCACTCACAATGAGTGTCCACCATATTTCTCCAATGTTTCACAAAGATGCTATGTAGGACATGTATTATCTTGTCTCACTGCTGCCTGTTTGTCATCTTGAATTGGAATTACCAGACAATAAAAGCAAAATGGATACAGTAAAGTTGGCAAGCAAGATATGAATCACTACAACAAGTAAAACAGGAGAATGAACTATTCAATAGAAGTGCTTCTGGAAAGTGTGTTTTTACAAAATTTAAAAGAGGAAATAGAGTTTGCCTGCCTGAGCTCCAGCAGGTGGTTCCAGAGTCAAGGGGGCCTTGACTCCAAAGCTTCGGTCACCTCTGGTTTTTAGACTTATCTTTGGAGTTACTAACAGGCTGAATGTAGCCAGGAGAGCCAATAATGTCAGCCAGTACCCTTTTATCCTCATTCCTTTTGCAGACCTCAAACCCCGATGTGAACTTTATCTAATAGTTTTGAGTTTGTGCTGTGCACTCCAGAACAAAAACTCAACACAGTCCAGTACCACTCTGCACTACTATACATTAAGTATCATAAGTATCAAATTATGTCTATGTTTATTAAGTATATGTATTTACAGGAACAATATTACTGTAAATAAAGACTTAAAGTGCTTCATAAAACATTAGATTTTCTTGTTAGTACCTCTCTGGGAGTCATAGTGGGGACTATGTTTTGAATTTTGTTTTGCAGTTGTTGTTTTTTATTCATAGTTACATCACATTTCTCACAAGGGCCCATTTCAAATTGATACTTTCCTGTGACCGGGCAAGTTTTTATTTTGAATTTTCTGGCTTCAGTCTGTTCGGGGTTCTGGTTGTGTGCAGAGAGGAGGAGCAGTGATGATCTAGCCATGCTGCATTTATGGTGTCAAGATTTAGTGCACAAATACCAACAGAGAGCCATCAAATACTGCTGCACCGTGACTGATGAGAACTGTGCTGCTGGTGTGCCCCTCTACTGTTATCTCCAGCAGCTCCACCTCTGTAGTATGCGCATCTCTCTGGTGTCAAGCAAAGCTAATCAGTGGCTGCTGATTGCAGTGATTAGACATAAATATAGGCTGATGATCCGTGATAAATGATATTGTAGTTGTATGAGGGATTCACATTGCTCTAACTTTTTAACTTCCTGTGCTATTATTACTTTGCCACATGTCCCTGCATGAAGGTCATTCACCTCCTGGGTGTTCTGACGCTTCTTTTCTTGTTACTGCAGTGTGACTAGGACTTTGTCTGTCTCCTTCCTCCAGGCCAACCACATGCAGAAACATCAACGAAATCACAATTCCAAGGAGCACAAAAACCTAAACCCAAACAATATGAAGCTGTGGATATAATGTACATCCAGCCAGGAGAATCAGTATGCAGTACCTTCATAGCCTCGTGGAGATAAAAACAGATTGGAGGCATCACAGAAAAAAACTTAAATTACTGATATAATACTAAAACTGAATGTTGTCTGAATTGTTTGTTCTGTGGTTTTCAGGTGGTCCTGCTCTCATCAGATGATCACACACACCACCTGCTGAACATTTGTCCCTACACAGTTCAATTTCAAAGCAATAAAATATTAAATTATAAGCTGTGCCTTGAATTAAATTGACAACATTTTGCTCAGCTTTCACAAGTTTTGAACATGTTTTCCCAATTTGAAAACTGACAAGAAGAAAAAAAGTATTAAAACACATAAGAACTATTTCAGGACAAAAAGACCTCTTCCCTTGGGGTAATCTAGTTTGAGGAATGACCCATAAAAGGCTGCTGGGTTAGATTGTCAGTGAATACATTTGATGCACTTATCTACAATGAAGTGGATTGTGTTCTAGAAATCCCCGTACCATGCACATGACAAAAAAAAAAATGCATATAGTATTGTTGAGCACAGCTGACTGACCCAGAAACTCAGTGTCTACAAGCCTGGCCTGTGTGCCTGCTGCAGTGTGCTTCCTGCTGTGCTGTGACTTGTTCTCAAGTCTGAGAGGACTCTGGTACCGGAGTGATTTATCACCTCAGCCTGCAGCACTTCCATCTGGCCAGTGTTTACCTAATCATGCCATACTTAGGCAACAACAATTTCATTTGTTACAGGTTGCAATCGTCAAAATGTATCGCATTACAGAGTGGCACACAACAGGGTCACTCTAAAAAATATTTCATGTCTAATTCTACAGGCTCATCATGAAAACATTAGTCATCATAATTTACATAAGGCACACTCAAAGCGATGCACACCATCTGTTATGTAGATCTGAGCAAATACAGCATATTTCCAGAAATGATGTTCCAGAAATATATTTGTCTTTCCATATGTGGTGTATAAAATATTTCATCAGTTATATAGCAATGTTATGTTGTGTTATAAAATGTATATCATGTCATGACATGACATAAATAACACAACATGAGGTGACATAAATAGCATAACATGACATGACATAAGATAACATAATATGACATAAGATAACATAGCATAGCATAACATGACATGACATAAGATAACATAACATAATATCACATAAGATAACATAATATGACATAAGATAACATAGCATAGCATAACATGACATGACATAAGATAACATAACATAATATGACATAAGATAACATAATATGACATAAGATAACATAACATAGCATAACATGACATAAGATAACATAATATGACATAAGATAACATAGCATAGCATAACATGACATAAGATAACATAACATAATATGACATAAGATAACATAATATGACATAAGATAACATAGCATAGCATAACATGACATAACATAACATGACATGAGATAACATAGCATGACATGACGTGACATAAATAGCATAGCATGACATGACATAAGATAACATAACATAGCATAACATGACATGACATGACATAACATGACATAACATAGCATGACATAACATGACATGACATGACATAACATAGCCTGACATGACATAACATAACATTACATGAAATAACATGACAAGAGATGACATAACATGACATAAATAACATAACATAACATTTTCTCCATATACAGTAATCCAGAGAATGAGAAAAGCAGATCTTTATTTACATTCTGATGGTATCAGAAAAGACGGTTAACAGGAAGCAGTCATTTATCAGCAAACCAACATGTGTAAGCCCAATACTTTGATTTTCATGTTACTTGTCTCCAAGCCCTTTTGAAGAAGCTGAAATGAGAAATTATTAAATAGACTTTGTTGGGGCCTATTTTCAGCTGTGGATTCTTCCACATTTGGTGCTCAAGTGAGTATTTACAGCAACAAGGTGGTGTGTGTGCATGTGTGTGTCTGCATGAAGGATGTGTTTTTAATGATTTTATAGGGAATGGGATATATGAGGCACACACATAGAGACACTGTACTTAAGTAAGTAAGATCAATTAATTGTTGCTTTTGGTTTTAGGAAGAAAAATGTAGAAAATCACCAGACTACATCTTCAAAGGCCTGGTGATGTTATTGTGTCTCTTGTGGTTAGAAGTCTCGCTCAATCTGAAAAACCTTGGTTCAGATAAATAGACGGGAATCACTGAAAAGATTGCTGCAGAAAAAGAAACACATTGTTGGTGTGACGCTGTCAGAGTGAACCCACTCACAACAGTACAACTGTAATACAAGAGTGTGGCCAAGAGGGGGGAGGCTAACAACAGTTATGATATTATATTGCATATATGCCTGTTTGCTCTCTCTTACGCTCTTTCAACAAAACAGGTTTAATAAAGCAGTATCTCTCTTTTTAAAATCGTTTTATTTTGAGCATCCACTTTAAAATGAATAGTCAACCTCAAACTGTCACAAACACCTGCCTCAGGGTTGTCCTCTCTGTCTCTGTGAATGATAACTGCAGCACAGGTACAAATTGTTCCAGATCAGGACTGCTGGAATTATTTCTGGTGGGCTCTAGGACAGACACATCCTGTCATTTGTTGCCTAGGCAACTTATTGGTTTTGATGAAGCGACAAGGTAATGAGCAGGTGTGGGCTGTGAGACTAAATAGGGATTATTGTTTTTAATGAAAGATAAACTGGATTTAAGCATGGATATTTGAAATATCTGCAGATGTTTTCCAGTGTTAATTAATCTGAGAGGTTATGTTTGTACAGAAAGCTTTCATTATATTAGACATTGTGCATATAATTCTTAATCAGGCACCCAAAGAGGACTACATCTGATTGATAAAGCCCATCTACCTCCATATTTCTCTACCATATTCTGTGTGAACTGCAGTGGTGCTACTGCCTTCGTCTCCACATCAGCAAGGTTGTTGTTTGTTTGTTCTTATATGGAAATAGATTTTTTTTTGTATCTGCCCACTCAAAGTGCCTCAAGGTAATCAGCATTACATAATCACAGAAAATACCTTATCTGCATCCACTCTCCTCTAAACTCTAAGCTCCTCTCCCAGCAAATCTAATATTCTGGGCATTGATGCCAGCTTTGTTTTTGTCTTTTCTAATGTACTCTCTGGAAAGAATTTAGTGATGCAGCTCTCACAGCCCTGCTGTCCTGCACAAATTCTTTATTCTTGCGCAATTAAATCTGTTGTCTCTAACTGTGAAGACAGACTGTGTTTATGTTTTCACACTTGCCGTTAGTTTTTCATGAAACAGAATTACAGAAAATAAGACCGTTGTCTGGTTTTGATGGATGATAATGCACATGCTAACGTGCTGTATAACTGAGAGCCCATTACCTTTTGTTGGTGCAGCCCCTTGAGACGCAGACTTACAGTCTTGTATGTCTTCATTGATCAGAATCAAGTGCAACAGGAATATGACAGGAAAATAAATATTGGAAATTTTACAAATCTTCAGGTAGCTTTGGTCCAAAATGATGGACTAAGTGATGCTTTGATATTTGTGCTTTCAATCTGTCATATTAACATGCAAATCTTCATCATCAGATCACACAAAGGAGATGATGCTCGACACCTCTTCCCACTGCTTCCCTCACATTCAGTGACAGAATTTAATACACGTGTTTAATACTGCTGGTGAATAAACCTACAAACTATAAAATACAATGAATAATATAATATAAATCAAAACATGGATGCAGTGATTCATGATCCCACATTGGATGTGACAGCTCCTTATTCTCCATCCTCCTCCCCTGCTGACACAAGCTTCCGTCTGAGCTGTGAGAATAAAGAATGCATCAAGAGATCTGTCTCGTCTCCCAATGAGTCTGTGATAGTCTGCCTGGTCTGCCTGAAATGACTTTTTCATTCTGTGTGTTACTTTTTCAAACCACCGTGCTAACATAAATCTACAGAGGAGCCAGTTTCCCTGAGGTTCCCATTGAGCTGTGTGTGTTTGTTTTAAAATGCAGCAGAGCAAAATGTAAAAGCTTGAAGGTCTAACTCTTTCCACCTCTGCTTTACCAATACAGCTACAACAACACCATGCTAAAATGCAGTTTTAGCCACCTTAGACGTGCTTAAGCTTAATAAGATCGTACACTCTGCATTCAGCCATTTCACACTGATAACTTCATGTCAGACTTACTGTCTCATCACCTCACAAAATTGTTATGGTGAACATTGTCTAGCATTTATTAGATTAATTTAAAACCAACATCCACTTTCCTTTTAGATCTGTTTTGGTTTCCATCAGCCCCTGAGGGAAATGTCTGGCTCTCTAGCTTCTAAATGCTCCACAGTTTTCATTTCAGTCACTAATTTTGTCTGTTTCTGGATGGTGCTGGTGTACAGCAGGTTTAACAGTTGCTGCCTGCTGGGGTGAGAAAAACCTAAAATAGTAAAGTTGCGGACTGTAAAACCAAAACAACTGAGCTGAAAGAAGAAGAAATATCACCAGACCAGTCTGGTGATATTTCTTTGTCACAATGAATGAACCATTTCACATTTCATGTTGTCATTTCAGACATTATTACAAAAATATTACTTTAAAGGTCCAGTGTGTAGGATTTAGTGCCACCTAGCAGTGAAGTTGCAGATTGCAACCAAATGAATACTCTCCCATTCCTCACCCTCTCCTGTCACGCATGTAGGAAGAATTCAGGCTGAGAGAGTCACAAAATAAAGTAAAAGGACATATCTAGATCAGTGTTTGGCTTGTCTGTTGAGAGCTACTGTAGAAAACAGATGGTTCAACATGGCGGACTCTGTGGAAGAGGACCCACTCGCACTGTAGATATAAAGGGTTCATTTTAAGGCAATGAAACCACAACAATTCTTATTTTCAGGAGATTGTACACTAATGAAAACATACTTATGAATATTATATTCAATTCCTGCCAATAGGTCTTACTAATTCTTACACACTGGACCTTTAAGGAAGTGTATGAAATGTGTTTTGTCACACGAGAAACACCAATAAGCATTTAATAAATCATTTTTACTGCAATAATGCAGTGTATGCATGTGTGGGTTTTGGACATTCCTGGTGTGATTATATGTGTTACTGTGATACAATATATGAATGTTTCAAATGTCAAATGTTTGAAAATGTGTGTGCTCATTGTGCATTTTATGGTATGTGTATATATATCTGTTTACATGAAAAATGAATTAGAGTTAGGCTATAAATAACCCAAAACAGAGCCAAAACATATCCAAGCTGCATGCCATCCAAACTTAATCTGAGAGTTTATTGTTGTCATGCATTGATGGACAACTTTATATATACAACTTTATTTCCCCCGACAAGCATGTATCCATTTTTTTTTTTTTCAGATGAACAACAAACTGTTACCCATCCCTCCTGCTGTAATTGGTCAGGGCGCCCCAGTAGAGCTCATGGCCAACATGAGGCTGCGTTTGCTGCGGTCGGGGGCGCAGCTCAGTCTGCCGCCTCGCTGCATCCGAACGCACGCTGCTGGCGGTGCCGCCGACAGAATTAGTGATGTTTTATATTTGGAACGTTTCCAGGGTTAGCCCTATAGGCGTAGCCTGACACCGTATGTTGTGTCCGACGAATTTCTTCCTTCAGCAGCTTTTGTGACATGTTCTACATCTGCCATGGCAAGAGATCTGTTTCCATGGGGGTTCTTCAGAAAGCCTCTCTACATCCAGGTAAGCTTCTGGGAAATCCCTCTGCACTCTGTTGGAAAGTGGAATTGGAATCTACCCCGGATCTGTCCGTGTAGGTCTGTATACACTCGGATGTTGCCGGGCTATAGAAGGGGAGTGATGCGCCTGATCATAGACTAAAATACTTCATCATTGAGGCGCATGTTGCATGTGGATCGGTGCTCATTTGCAGGTATTACTGTGTACATTTGAATGATAAAGTCACTTGATGCTCGACGGCTCTACAGGAATCAACCATCCTCCTGATGCTCGTTGCTGTAGCAACCATGACCGTGATACATCTGGCTGGATCAGTCATCCATTCAGAAAAGGCTGTTTGTGAGGCTGCAAAAGTTTAATATCACCTCACATTACATAAGATATTTTGTTAGCTTCTTGCATGGGCTGTTTTACTTTGACTTGATTGATTTCCAAATGTTTCCTGTCATGCATACTGATATGAAATCACAGATAATCTGCTCTGATCATCCTTATCTGGGAGGATGTTGAAGAACATTATGTAACAGTTTAAGTGTGTAAGTGAAATTGGGTGAAGTCCACAGTGGCATTCATCATAAGTAAAATTAAACTCTGTAAGGGAAGCCCCTCAAGGACATGTGGAGGTCTCAGGAACCCAAATGTCTGATCCACAGAGTTAGATCATAAGCAAAAAGCCAACTTGAACATAATCAGACTGTTCTACCTGAATATTTCTGCTCATCCAGTCTGTGTTTTGAGATATCCATCTGCAGCCATTTGCTTCACTAATTTTGGTCGATTCATTGTCTCTATTTAGCTTGCTGCCGCGTGCTTCCTGTTCGTGTCCCTGCATGTTAGAGACAAAAACTGTCAAGTGCAGTGAATAGCAGGAGGAACAGCCCATCTCAGGGGACAGCCACAAGCATCGTTCAGTTTTCTAGGCCACCTCAGCCTCCCGGTGACAACTTAAGAAGTGTCATTCATTGATCCTTGGAGAGAAGCTATTTCCACCGAAATACAAAAACTGACAATTCCTGTAAGCCGGAAATATTAGTCTGGATCACATGCAGATTCTGTTTGGTATCTATTTTACAATCAAGTACAGATCAGATACGAATATGTTTGATTGAACTTGTTTTTAAGTGGCCATTAAACCTTAGTGTCTATCAGTCCAGCTGATGATGATGATGAATTCATTTTCACTTTTCGACACCAATTATCAGGTCATGTTAATATTATATAAATATATAAATAGTCTCCAAAATGGAGCATTTTATCATGGGATAATTCAGGATTTATGATGTTATATTCTCTAGGTAAGTGCACAGCATATTTAGGTTCATTCCCGATCATAAATAAATTGCACAAACTGCCAGTTGTTGACATTAAGCTGGCCCTATTACAACCACTTCTGCATATTAATCCAACAAAATCACTGGCATGCGTTCAACATCGCAGACAGCAATACAAAAGACAGAGACAGAGAGTGCTGTAGCTGCAGCAGTGCGTGAAGTTATAAATGACAGTTTGTTTCAGTAATGATTTAAAAGAACAGAACCTATTATGTATGAACTGATGTTGGAGCAGACAAATTGTGTTGTGAAGATAAATCCTCAGCAGCCCTGCTCATTGCATTAACTTGTTGGTACAGATATGGGTGGGGGTTTCCCCTGCTGTGAGCGTGCTTTGATGTTTGATTGCTCGATTTACAGCATCATGACAGAGAGAACGATAAAAAAAATAGTCATGTTAATGTCGCAGTATTGAGTCAGTGTGGAAGTGCGTGCTTTGTATGTGCGGGTTGAAGGTTGAAGGTGGTGGTGGTGGTGGTGGTGTGTGTGTGTGTGTGTGTATGTGATGGGGGGGTTGCCTGCCTGTCTGGACTGATGAGTCAGATTTTTTAGTGTCTGTTTAGACAGCGTGGCATCCTTTTTCCTGCAGAGTCAGTGACAAGTGGAGAAGCATGTTGGACTGTTACTGCTATGTAACTCTCTAAGATGGCCCCTTTCCTTCAATATTTTATCTGGATTGCTCTTTGTGCACATACTGTATATTTGTCAGCGATATCAGGCAAACTCTGCATAAATATCTCCTGTCATTCACTCCTCCAGCCCCCTCCATCTCCATTGTTTTCATGTCTTTCTCGGCTCTGCGCAGCAGCCCATTAACCGGCAACCTCTGAGGGATAGCTTTATAACCATGCATAATGGATGAATGGTGTGCAGGCTGCAAAAACCAAGTGTTAGAACGTCGTGCTGCTCCTGATCAGCTTTAATCTCCTCTCTGCGTGAGTAGTTCGACATCAGGTAGTGCTCTGTAACCGTACAGCATGTGCTTGCTTCTTTGTATGAAATTTCACAGAACTTTCAGAGTTAAAAGGTTCGAACGCAGCAGCAGGCTCCCCTAACACGACTGTGAGGGGGTGTAGAAGAATCAGTTCAACCAGATCAGAGAGACCAGTTTCTTTCTGCCCAACTCAACAAATGGTCACAGTTTCTAGTCAGTCCCTAATTAATAGCTGTCACAGCAGCCACAATCAATATCGCCTCATTAGCCATGTTTGTGTAACTCCCTCCCTTCACAAAGGCTCAATACATAATCCCAGAGATAGAAATGCAGCAGCCAGAGTTGAAATGAAAGCCACAAGATATCGATTAGAAAAAGGCCAACCATACATTTGTTTCCCCGTAGAGTGTTATTTCCATAATGCTTTTGCTGTTGATGCATTTCACCTACGGAAAAATCAATGGGAGGTACACGCAGCACTTACTTGTGTGGTCAGTGCTGGGGGTCTGCCTGGTCAGATTTGTAAGTAAACCAATCAATGAATAAAGCAGCAGAAATCACATTTAAATTGTGTGGGTTGAATGGCTTGTCATCGATAATAACTCATTTTCTATTTCTGTGAGGTGTCTGTAAGATTTTCCTATCTTACACAATATTATATATATATATTATTATTATATATATTATATATTAATATATATATATAATATATTATATATAACACACACACACACACACATATATATATATACACATATATATTTTTTAATTTATATATATATCTATATATTGATTTCTGTAGAGTTGTAATTAAGATCATAAACCAGAATAAACAAAGAGCTGCAGAAGCATTCTGAGCAGGTCGGAATGAAAGATGTGATCATGAGGTATTCCACAAATGAAGACATCATAAGATAAAACCAACGGTGGTTGGTGGTTCTCTGACAATCATTTTTTCCTAGTTTTATTCCTTAATTTAACTATTGGAGGTCCAATATGAATGCAAACCCTCATCTCCTCCCTTTATAAGTGTGTAGAAGAACTTCAGTGGCTGAGAAACTCTGTGCTATCTGGAGCCAGTGTTTGGTCTGAAGATCTGCAGCGTCTGTAGATATAAAAATCAATCAATCAATTAATCAATCTTTATTTGTATAGCACTTTTCATACAAAACATGTAGGACAAAGTCCTTCACACAATAAAACACTAACACCCTTTACCCACTCCCAACCCTCCTCCCCAACTGCCACCAAAAAAATTCATTCTAAGGTAACAAAAATACAACAATTTTTATTTTTAGGTGATACTACAGACATTCTACACTATTTCCACCATAGTTCCTTCTCAATGTTCCACACTGAACCTTGAAATCATGTTTTCTGTAAATTCTTTGAATTACATTGTCTTTAACTCTTTAACTGCTGTATCAAAAAAAATACAAAATATCTTTATTATACTTTAATTAATTAATTGATTTGTTGACCAAAACTGTTCAATTTAAAGCTGCACTCTTTTTAAATTAACAACTCAAATCACCATGTGGAACTTACCTGTTCAAATGATATTAAGACAGAATTAAGATCATGGTTGCTTTGACTGTCAGGTGGGTGCCGTCACAGGTGGCAGCTTTCAGTAACCAGGTTCTAAAGGCCCCGTTCGGCTCCACCCACGCACTGCATCTTTGCCGGTAGGCGTCGGAGACAGACCTACCAATATGGCAGTGGCCAGTACCATCACACTCTGAGCTTCACAACAGCTCTTGTGGGTGGGTGACGTCACGGATAATATGTCCATGTTTTACACTGTCTATGGTGATAATATGTCCATATTGAGGATAATAAGGACTAACACGAGAAAGGAGAGAAATTAGATTACAGAGTGACATATAGAGGCTGTCTGAAAGCTCGATATGTGGTGTCAAAAGCACAAAATTGAAGAGATCCATTTAGGGACAGATACGAGCGTTATTTGCTATTAAGCTGTAAGGTTGGCTCTGAAAGATCTCAGACTAAGATGGAGGTCAGTGTTACAGAGAGAATAAAGAAGAAGGGGGATGGAGATAGAGAGATTTATGTCAATAAAGATAATATAATAAGGAAAATTGGAACTGAAAGGGGCAGAAGGTGGAGGCAGGGGAAGTCCATCACTGTCAGGCACTGAGTACAAAAATCATTAATAGATGGCAAAGTAAGGCTGCTAAAAAGTCTGTTATTTTTCACTAATGTTCTAATTGTTCCAATTGGAGGAATGCCATTATGGATCCAAGTAGACTGTATTTATCAGCTGGGGAATTAGAAAGAAAATCAAAGGACAAGGTAATGAGTCTGGAGTCGCTCTAAATGTTCCACTGTTGCTGTGCCAGACCACAAACAACATTTACTGTTAATTACTGAGCACCTATTTAGAAGCAACTGCATTAATGATGTACTCTGTGATACAACTCAGTTTGGAACTCATTTATATTCCACTTACGGGCCATCTCCCCGACTCAAAGGCCAAATGACTTTAATGTAAACATAAATTAAAAGATTGCTGTATTGACTTTTAGCATCTTGTAACCAGCTGACAGACCGCACACTGAGCATACAGCATGTGTACGTTACATTTCATTCATCATGGTCCAAAGAGAAGTCTTACTCTTGCCAAGCAGTCTAGACACTGTCACAGGAGATTAAACTGTATTTTAAACTGTCACATTTTATACTTTTCAGTGTTACATTTTTTCCTGTAACAACAAGTTCAGAAAATGTTCTGATACTTTTAGCATTCAGTGTGGCCTTTCAAGCCGTGTTCATTCATATTTTTTTACTTACAGTGGGTCAAATGAGTGTGTGTATTGAGAAAGAAGCAACTATTAGTTACACACCCACAGATAATTGTCACCTGACTCAGTTCTGTGGAGTGTTTCAAAATCATCCTGCATTTTAAGGGGCCCACAGATAAAACCAACTGTACACTAAGTAAAGTTAGCAACTAGCTAGTGAAGTAAATCATTGAAGATATTATCAGGAGTTGTTGGAGACTGAAAACAGAGCTACAAGGACAATGAATATTGGATTTTATATTTGTCATGTTGCCAATGACTCAAAATGAAATGCTAATGTTCCTCTGTCTGCTGTGGAGAGAGGAGGGTGTTATCAAAGCTGACATCCATCATGAACAATTCCTCTCACCTCCTGCATGAGATTGTGGGGGCCTTACTGCTACTTCCACCATGTAAGGAGCTCCACCACAAGTTCTTCATGCCAACAGCTGCCAGACTCTTCAACACCAGCATGAGCTTTTCTACATATTTCTTACTTATGAGTCATTACTTATCCACCTTATGTACGAGCTGCTGTGAATTGTGTGAAGTGAATTTCTCCAGTGTGGGATCATTAAAGTCTATCTTGTCTTATCCTGTCTTATATGGTGATGATCTGTCAATATTAGTGCAGTGATTCTTCATTCATCTTCATTTGCTTTATTTTTCAGTCCTGTATTTTACAGTTCCCCAGATAGAACTTTTATGGTAAGCACAAAGTGGTAGATAGATGGAACAAATATATTGGTCTTGAGACAATATGGCTCTTGTCCTCTCATTAATCTTCATTATGATGTGTGTCAACGGAAAAATCCATGATATCAGGCTGGCCTCAGATCACCCGTGGCCATTTTAATGCACTTAAATCTCCACACATAACAAGATCCTCTCAAGTCCTCAAGTCCTCTCCTGCATCCTGAATTTTTAACACGTTTCAAGCTTTTATTCTTTTTGAAATCTGTTTTCCAACAGGCCAGGTTTTCCTACCTACATATGAAGTACCTGTTCTTCTCCTGGCTGGCAGTGTTTGTGGGGAGCTGGATAGTGTATGTCCAGTACTCGTCCTACACAGAGCTGTGTCGTGGGCACGACTGCAAAAATTCAATAGTGAGTATTTTATTTCTCCCACACCAACCCATCTGATATGTCCAATATTCTCAACTCAGGATGGTATTGTGTTTGTATTCCAACATTTCCACTGTTTTTCAGTGTGACAAATACAGAAAAGGAGTCATTGACGGCACGGCCTGCAGCAGCCTGTGTGAGAAAGACACTCTTTATCTGGGGAAGTGCTTCACTGCCAAGCCCAACAGCCAGGTCAGTCCCTTTGAAAATCAAACACTCCTCTCTAGACTGCCTGTTATTAATCCAACTGCACCTCAGGACTAGCTTGTTTATTTTAGGTGTACTCTGGGAGCTGGGGAGACCTGGAGGGAGTCATTAAGTGCCAGATGGAAGAGGCTCCTCATTATGATTTGGGAAGTGAGATGGAGCCCAGGAAGGAGGCTGCGGCCTTCAACAAGCCCACCAAGGGGACCTCTGTGGAGAAGTTCAGAGAGATGATTCTCAACCACCTGAAGGTCAGCAAGCCCTCACTGAACACTAGATCAAGTAAAATCCAGGAATGAGCCCTGTCTTAAAACTGTTTCTCATTCGTTTCAGGCTAAAGTGGGAGATCAGGCCAACCTTGCAGACCTGGCAACCCAAGTACTGTCTATAACAGATGCCGATAAGGACGGTCACATCTCGCTGCCCGAGGCTCGCTCCACGTGGGCTCTGCTGCAGCTCAATGAATTCCTGTTAGCATTAGTCCTGCAAGACAGAGAGCACACACCCAAGTTGCTGGGCTTCTGTGGAGACCTGTATGTGATGGAGAAGGTGCCATATTCTCCCCTGTACGGGATCAGTCTGCCTTGGATCATCGAAGTGTGGATACCCGCCGGTCTACGCCGCAGCATGGACCAGTGGTTTACCCCATCATGGCCACACAAGGCCAAGATCTCCATCGGACTGCTGGAACTGGTCGAGGACGTTTTCCACGGTACTTTTGGCAGCTTCCTCATGTGCGACATTAGCGCCAGCAGTTTTGGCTACAATGATCGCCATGACCTGAAGGTGATGGACGCGCAGTACATCGTTCCTGAAGCAATCTTCCAAGAAGGCATCAGACAGCAGCGCTGCGACGTGGACGAGGATTGTCTTTACGGGGCGGACTGCCTCACTTCCTGTGACCTCACCAAGCACCGCTGTACAACAGAGGTCACCAGGCCAAACTTAGCCAAAGCCTGTGAAGCGCTGAAGGACTACATTCTGAGAGGGGCTCCATCTGACGTGAGAGAGGAGCTCGAGAAGCAGCTGTACGCTTGCATTGCACTCAAAGGTTCAACAGAACAGATGGAAATTGAGCACTCGTTAATTCTAAACAATCTCAAGACTTTGTTATGGAAGAAAATCTCTCATACAAAAGACTCCTAATGAATAAGCACAGACCAAAACCTGTCACTCAGTTTTTAAACACTGGAAATATTTTCACTGTGGAAACAAGTATATCCTCTTATATTCAACTTCATGTGATTAACTGATGTATTTTATCCTGAAGCACTTGTTGAGGAATGTCACTTTCATATTAAGTCATGTAATTAGTAGACTTCATTAATATACTGGAGCAAGCGCATTTTTTTTTTTTTTTAAACAAAGACATCAATAAATTTAACATGAACTGTATGCTTAACTCTGCAGTGCACTGTCTGGTGGTTGAGCATTTATTCCATTTTCACCCTCAAAGAGTCAGCACCATTCACACAAAACTGGACGTGTGTTTAGAAGGCATGTCAGTGGGTAGATATCAGATATGAGCCTATAACCCGTAGTGCCAGTTAAAGGTACTTTAGAACAAGAATCATGAGGAGTAATATCAAAAAGTACACGAGGGGATTTGACTCTTTTTCAACATATTTATTTTTTTTCAGAAAATCCGTCAGGCTGACTGATTCCTCAGTCTGAAGAAACCTCCTGTTCCTGAGCCCGGAGGAAGCTGGCCTTCTTCTGGGCGACACGGTCTTTCCTCTGGGCCAGAGAGAGCTTGGCACGGTTCCACCTAGGTCACACAACGAATGAATTAGCATTTGCAGGGTTGAGACTCATTTAGAAAGATAGGTGGTCAGATATTTGTAAGATGTTGACATTCTCACCTCTTCTTCTTGACCTCTTTGGGAGGCTTCTTGTCATGGACAGGGTTCTCACGAATGGCAGCATGAGCCTTTTTGTACATATCCTCAATCTGAAGGAAAAAATAAACATTTTCATCACGTGATTTCCCCAGATATTCAGAAAATCTGAAGGTTTTACTTTCATGTCCAAGAAAATGACTACACTGTTAGCTTCTGTCTTAAGTCCGTACATCTGGACACATTTAATAAGACTACAGATGCCGTTTCCCCTGGTGGGGAAGCATTATTTTGTACTTAAACAGCTACATCCCGCTCCTGATTCACAAGGCACAAACACTTGAACACCCCCGCCCTCCCACTTCCAAACTTCCTGCCTTTTATGCAGTGATTAATATGGCCTGGGTTACTATGATTTATAAGTGGAATCATTCATCTGGTCAACATGTTGTTAGCCTAGTCCAAAGACATGCCATGCAGTCCTGATCCTGGTCAGGGAAGGATTGCAACTGCATGTCAAAATGTCTGCACTGAAGCTAAGACCTGCAGGTGTATTAACAAAAACATAAGAACAACTTCAGACAGTCATTGGGATCATGTGTCATAATGACTTTGACAAAAGGAGCCTCGGCCTCATTACACAGGGACTATGGCTGCATTAAAATGGCTCGTTTTAAGTGACACTTAATCTTACAAGCAGACTGGACCAAAATCAAGTAGACTGTTAATCATTTTCCTGTATAAATGAATGTGGTCACTGCACCAAGGTCTTTAATGAGGAATTACTCATGTGATAGCTCTACAGTCTACATGTGTGGATGCTCTTAGCTCATGAGCTAACAAGTTCACACAAGGGCCAGCCTCATGCACGTCCCTGACCAGTGTTCATCTGCCTCATGACTCTTTGGTACAACGTAACACAGAGCCAAGAGGCATGTTAATACACAAAGAGGACTTGCCGAATCAGGGGTGACTCCGTTCTTGATGAAGCGAGAGAACTGCTTCTTGTAAGCGTCCTCATCGTCCTCCATCAGGTAGCTCATGTACTCAGACACGTTGATGCCCATGATGTGTTTGCGGTGGACCTCAGCATTGAACTCCTTGCTCTCTGGATCATACCCAGGGAAGCGTTTGGTGCTGCGAGAAAAGAAGAGTGTACAAGATAAATCTCATGCAGGTCAGTGAAACATTGACTAGTATTCAAAATCACCATCCAGAAGTCCCATGTTGAGGCACAATGAACACAGCATTGCATCAGTGTGTACAGTCCACCTTTTCTTACTAATGCAAGCACATCTATAAGACTGCACAGATGCACCCCATTTACAGCTGTGTCACTACAGAGTTACATTGTTCACACTGAGTATTAATCGGCAACTGTAGTCTGTTCACACAGTGACTGAAAACAGTGAAAAAGGAAAGCAGCCTGTCAAACAAACGTTCTCATGAATGCAGTCTGTACAACGCATGTAAACCTGGCTGAGAACATAAACCAACGTCCACAACACGACCTCCACACGTGGCCTCAGACTGACTACACTGCAGACGAAAAGCAGAATGGACAGAGGTACACATTTTAATATAGTTCACCGAGTTGTCTGTGAAACCATGTTTTAGTATCATTTCCATTTTATTACATATCCATGTTCACATGCATCACTAGATATCTAATTCACCCTGACATGCACATACAAGAATCAACAGATGTGACAATAAACGCGTGTTCCCTGTTTGCAGCAGTTAGAAGACATCTGACAGGAAGGAGGGTCTGACCCAGAACTCAGAGAGGGAAAGTCAAAGGTGCGTTCATCCTGAACTCGATCCATTCAGAAAATAGAAATCCAACCCTAGTGGTGACGCCCATTGACCCAATGTGAGCACTGCGACAGGTTGGAACATTGAACAATTCAGACCGTCACTGTGGTTGTGACCCCTTCACTGTGCCCAAATAAATGCTGTACAAGCCAATAAGGACCATATATAAATATTTCATGTAAAAAAAAAAAAAAAAAAAAAAAAAAAAAATAAAAATAAAAAAAAAAAACAGCTCAACATCTGACTGTCTGCACACGCACGCCTCGATAGAAGCAACTTAACAGTCTCACTCCAAAACTGCATTCACCACCTTACAACTCTTCCAGCAGTAAAACAGTGAGGTTTGCTGTTAGTGTTAGAGCGCCAATTAAAAAACTCAATTCAGATTCACTGATGAGGAAATGAGCCAATCCGATAGTCTGCATGAGTCGGCCTTTTTCACAGCGGAGATTTGAACTTTCCAATCAAACCAAGTGCCAACTCTGTGACTGGAGAAGATCCAGCTTCACAGCAGAAATAAACATGTTTACAGCCTGGTACAAAAAACTGTTTTGGTCTCTATAGCTAATTTCCCCGTTCACGGCAACTGTACTGAGGGTGAATTTTGATAACAACTAAGAGCAAGATGGCATATTTGAGCACCCAGGCGTCATTCCGCCTCCTCAGGTCCCAATGGTCCATGCCTTTGCTGATTTTTAGGTTAACCGGGAGGCGGAAGCACATGGCAGCAGCCAGCGTCACATTGAGCTTTAGAAACTTATTGTTGGGTTTTACCAACACCATTATGAAAAGCTCTGTTATGTTCAAGGGTTTAAATGGAATGCAGTTTAACACTTTCAAAAAATGTACACCTAGACAAGAACATCTAAATTGCTACCATAGAATTTCTTCATATTATACTACAACATAATCATATAGTTCATAGTCCCTTTGTTGTGATCATGAGTGGCTTTTCCCTACAGTAAAGGGATCAGAGGATCTGAATGATGAGCAGACCAGCCAAACCTTGCGTCCTCTCCTCACATAGACACATTACCAAGTACAGCTGTTCAAATTCAACACGTGTGCCAGGTTACCTGTGTGGGATGGACAGGCCTCCATCCACGGCTCCCTTCAGGGCACCGAAAACCTTGTTGCCTGTGGTGGTTCTAGCAAGCCCGGCATCCAGGTAGCAGGTGAAAGCGCCTGGCTGACCATCAATGCTCTCCACATTGAACTCGTCGCCCGTCACCTCCACCTGGCCTTCGTACACCTTATCCAGGCCAAACTTGTTCAGCAGCTGTGGGCAGAAAGTTGAAGATCAACATGCGCTTTGGTTATTCTGTAGCCCAAGCACTGCTGAGAGCTTGATATCTCTGAACACTCTGGGTCAGCGCGAGGCAGACGGCGGGTTTCTACGTACTCTGCGGGCCAGCAGCAGACCAGTGCAGTAAGCTGCTGCGTAGTTCGTCAAGCCCACGGAGACTCCGTATTTTGGCAGCTCGTGTGAGTAGGCCGCACACACGATCATATCACCCTCAATCTTGGCATAAGCGATCTGCAAGACAAGTAAACGATGAATTTACAGCACATTGTTGACACGGACCAAAAAATCTCAACTGCTGACAGTGTTCAACAAAAGACGTTTGTTACTTTAAGACTGAAGCAGTTCAAACATCATGCTGCATGTGACAATGTAGTAATATGAATACGACACATGTTGATTTGATGGTCTGTACTGAAGTCAGAAACGACTACACATAACTGATTTGATCATAGGATTATCTCTGAGGTTGATTCTCCAGTATAATCAGAATCTCAGCATGTTCACCTGGCAGATGATGTCCCTGTTGGAGAAACGGACGATCATCCGGTACTTGGGTGTGTTGTACTTGTTCTTATCTTGTACGACCAGGCGCTTACGAGCAAAGAAGTCGGTCTTTCCCTCTGGAAGTGGAAGGGACAAACACTTGAGTTACCTCCACAAACATCACTTTACACAGCAGACGTGGAGAGGAAGACGACAGGAACAGGGTGCCTCACCTCTCCTCCTCCTGAACTTGACCTGATACCTCTTGAAGTAGGCCTTGTTCTTCACCACTTTAACAAAACCCTGCAGGAGGAGACACACACTGAAAACCACGTCCTCAAACATTTAACATGACAAAAGCCAGGTCCACGTGTGTCCGCTGGCTCCACAGTGTCGGACTGTCAGTGTCACCGGCTAACGTTAGCATGCCGAGCCCATGGAAACCAGCGAGAGGAGTTAGCATCATGGCTACGCAGCGCTGCCGATAAGCTGACACGTTAACGTTAAACTGGATCAAATTAAAGTTTTGGGGGTGTGAGTCGCGGGCTCACAGGTCACATGCTCGTGGAAATGTGACAGTGAAGCAGTCCACTGCCGACATGAAGCCGTGAGTTTGGGAAGGGGGCCGTTAGGCCACGTTTAAGGCAGACCCGGGTGAGCATTAGCAGGAACCAATCTAACTTCATCTGACAAGCAGCGACATGTTTCCAAAGGTCTGACAGCACACAGCACAACATGTATGTCTTAGGTATTGATGGAGGCACATATTGGGACGGATTACAAACCATTTTGCAGTCTTTTTGTCTCCTTATGAAGGAGCCCGGAGCCAAAGACTGGGGCTTGACTCCGCTGCACTGGAAAAAGGAAGATCTCCGTGCGCATGCTCCGTAAGTACCGTGTCACAGGATGAGCCGTGCAGACGCCATGCTGCAACATTTACCACTCTGCCCCCTATCGAGCCGGGGCGGCCACGCACCCGAGAAGCTGCACTCTGTGCGTCAGGGAGAGACCTGAACTCAGTCTGGCCACATCATCATTTTTTAGAATCTTGTTGGACAGCAACAGATCTGTATATGTCTCATTTTTATCGTTTGGGAACCGAAAGGGTGGTCAGTTAAAGTGAGCCCTGTGTGTGAATGCAATGATTTGCAAATCTCACAAACCCAATTGAACATAAACAACACATCATGTGTTGAAACTAAGACATTTTAACATTTCATGAAAAATATTAGCTCATTCTGAAATTGATGACAGCAACACATCTCAAAACATCGGGACAGGGGCAACAAAAGGAGGAGCATTTGACAGTCACTTAGGTTAATTGGCAACAGGTCAGTAACATGACTGGAGCGTTTCAGAGAGGCAGAGCCTCTCAGATGTCAAGATGGACAGAGGTTCACCAATGTGCAACAAACTATGTCTAAAAATGGTGTAACAATTTCAGAAAAATGTTCCTCAGCATTACATTATTACATTACATTGCATTTAGCAGACGCTTTTATCCAAAGTGACTTACAGAGGAGGACATAAGTTGACAAAGGTGTAAAGGAGCACAGAGTAGTTGTTAGTTTTGTTAGTTTTGTTAGGCAGGGAAGCATTCTCGAAACAGAAAGGTTTTTACAAGTTTTTTAAAGGTAGAAAGGGATGTTGCTGTTCTTGTAGCTGTTGGTAGGTCATTCCACCATTTGGGGACAACCACAGAGAAGAGTTTAGAGTGACCTCGCTTTGCGAGAGGCGAGGGTACAACTAGACGGTTTGTATGAGCGGAGCGTAACGCCCTGGTCGGGACGTGAGCCTTTAGTAAGACGCTTAGATAGGCAGGGGCAGATCCTGAGATAGTTTTGTAGGCTTAGCGTCAGAGCTTTGTGTTTAGTTCTGGCAGCTACAGGCAGCCAGTGCAGGTCACTGAAGAGTGGGGTGACATGTGACCTTTTGGGTTGATTGAAAACCAGTCGCGCTGCAGCATTCTGGACCATTTGCAATGGTTTGATTGCACAAGCAGGTAGGCCAGCCAAGAGGGAGTTGCAGTAATCAAGGCGGGAGGTGACTGTAGCCTGTATCAGGAGCTGAGTGGCATATTGGGTCAGGTACAGTCAGATTTTTCTAATATTGTACAAGCATAAAATCTTCTTTGCATAAAATTACAAAGAAGATCCAACCATCTACAGTGTAAAATATCATCAAACATTCAAATAATCAGGGGAGTCTCAGTGCGCAAAGGACAAGGTCAAAGGTCAAAACTGGATGCTCATGATCTTTAGGCCCTCAGGTGACACTACATTAAAAACAAGCATGATTCTCGAATGGAAATCACTGCATGAGTTCTGGAACACTTCCAGAAATTACTGTCTGTGAACACAGTTTGCTGTGCCAAATCCACAAATGCAAGTTAAAGCTGTATCATGCAAAGAAGAAGCCATATGTGAACATGATCCAGAAATACCTTCATCTTCTCTGGGCCAAATCTAATTTAAAATGGTCTGAGGAAAATTGGGAAACTGTTCTGAATGCTGAAAAATGTTATTCTATTTTTTCTTTATTTTGTTTTTGATTTGTAAAGATCTATCTATCTATCTTATTTGACATTATAATATATTCACATTTTCATATAGACATATATACAGACATACAGACACATAAACACTTGCTGCCAGCCTGCTAACCTGCTTTCAGCCTTTTTACCTCGCTCATCAAAATTCAGTGATAGAAATGACACATTCTGAGTCATGAAGAGCAGGCTTTTTTCATGAGAGACACTTGCACAGAGCAGCCATAATTATTGTCATTAGTAACACCAGTGCTTTTTTTATGACTGCAGTGAAAAACAACCTTTCGTTTGAAGGCTAAATGTTCCATTTCTCTCTCCATGGGAACTGTTCTAAGTCATTTCTTTTAGAGCTACCTGCTCTAGTGCTTTTCAGAGCTTTTTTAGATCTGATTGATAAAATAAATATGCACTATGTAGCAGGTTGCTATACATGAGATAGGTGGATGTGACAGTATATATAGAGTGCAGTATCATTCGTGCATTGTGTATGAGTGATGATATATACATGTATAAAGAACAAAAACTGAATCTAAACAGTAAATCATCCACAGCTATAGTGGATGTTTGAGACACGGGGAGTCTTCCTCATCCTTCCTTGTGTGTCCGGTGTTAACTGTTCATCAGAGTGATGGTCTGCTGGAAGAAACTGTTCTTGTGCCTGGTTGTTGGTGGGTGAAATTCAACTGGTTTGACAGTGATATAGATGAGTGAGGTGGATACAATCTTTTACAATCGTGTACTGTCAATAAACAGTATATCTTGATACTGTACATTTTTTGAAAACACAACCCAATTGTTTTCTGATAAAATAAATATGCATGAACCTTCTAATACAGATTATTGCTTACAGTTTATTTTAAAGAGCCATAGAGTTACCATGGTATAAACAGTCATATGATCATATTCCAACCCTAATTTTATATTTTCTTCATTTGTTCCCTCCTTCCATCTTTTCCTTTCTACCAAACAACTAACACTCCTACTCTTCCAAATGTTCATAATCCTTTCAGCTTCTAAACATAAATGAATATGGCAAGCCTTGGGGGGACAAACATTTGTGAGTGATAAGTGATTTTCTCACTACTAATGATGGTGATATCTGGCCGATGGTTTCACTGGTTATGTTAAAGATAGTATCTACTGTAAGTCTTCTGACGTTACCACATTACAAAGGAGGAGAATAGAATTTCATGTGTGGCGTTCACTGCATTGAACAAGAGCATTTGTCTTTCTCCTTAGACATACCTGTCAACACAAGGAATTGTTTTCCTCTATTGTCCTGAAATGTCAACAGCAGGGTTGCTGTATTGTCTGTGTAAAGTCTATGGACTGAGAACATGCTGTTCACTTCACTGTAGTTTTCAGTGCTGTGAGCACCACAAAGCACCACTTCACTGTGTGAGTGTGTCAGCACATGACCTCAATAAACATTGCAAATAAATGCTAGATGACCAGATAATCAGATTTTTTTTTTCATTTAGGTGAATCCATCCATTAATTTGGGTGAAAGAACGAACATCTATAAAACTGAATTCTACCACCTTTGTTTTTTTGTTTTGTTTTTAACTCTGACCCCATGAAGTGAACTTACAAATGTGGTCAAACACAAAATTATACATTTTCCCTGCATTAGTTGTATGTAGATAAAAAATGGAGATGTATGTTTTTACTTATCGTTTGCTCAATACATACTCATTTAGGCATTACCCGTAGAGAAAGTTAATATGTCATGAGAGATGAATTAATTATCTGTACACTTCTTCTCATCAGGGTCACGGTGGAGTTGGAGCCTATTCTAGCTGAAGCGGGGTACACCCTGGACAAGTCGCCTGTTCATCACATGACACATAGAGACAAACAACCATTCACACTCACATTCACACCTACAGACAATTTAGAGTCACCAGTTAACCTGTTCAGGTTTATGTGTTTGGACTGTGGGAGGAAGCCAGAGTACCCGGAGAGAACCTACACAGACAAGGGGAGAACATGCAAGGTTCGATCCAGAAACCTTCTTGCTGTGAAGTGACAGTGCTAACCACTGCACCTCAGTGCTGCCCTGAATTATGTAGTTCTGCAACAAAACACAGTATTTGGTGGTGTGACAGCAAGCTGTAGTGACTCAGTGTCGTCACAAACTACCCTGTCACATTGTGTGTTCAGAGCTATCTAATTATTTATATCTGACAGGCTGAGATGTAATTGTTGAGACAGTGTATCAGACTGAGTGGCCTCACAGTCTCCATGGTGTTGCCAAGTCGAGCCTACAACGTCAGCTGCTTCTGTGAGCAGAGGAATGTCTAACAAACAACAAAAGATATGCGTCAGTGCTCCCATGTAAAACCTGAAAAGTTGGTTGTATAGCTGTTTGGTATGTGAATCAAGACTGCTTAGTCACATTTTCATCAGAGCACGTTTGCTCTGATGTGGTTACTTCAGTGTGAGTTTCTGTTGACAGCTCTTGCTCAGTGAAAGCCAGGTGTGTGAACCCTGACTGTTTCTAGTTCATTTAATATTTTTTTTGCTATTTATTTATTTTAGATTTGAAGTTTTATTTTGTGTGGACTGACCACAAAGTGAGAACAGTGCTTTCATTAATGGATTAAAGGCATTTTCTGATTCTACTATGAAGAAAGAAACATGCCTTGACTGAGACAGCACTGAGACGAGAGTGTTCGAACCTCCAGTCTGCTCAAACTGAAGTATTTTCCTCTCAATGGTACAGGTAAGTTTTTGAGGATCAGATACTTAGATATGCATTTCACCACTACACATGTAGAACTACAGAAAGCTTGAGAGTCTCTGCTTTGACTTAAACACTCTACACTGATGTTATTTCCTTGGTAACCTTAAAGACAATCTCCTCCAAGGATGAAAAGAGCTTTTTTTATAGCATATGTTTTTATGTCCTTGTAAAGTACATTGGGAGTAAAGTAGATTTTTCCAACAGTATGGTACTCAACTACATTAGATTCAGCTTTATTGTCATTGCACAAAGTACAAGACAACGCAATGCAGTTCAGCATCTAACCAAAACTGTAAGAGCACTAAAGTGCAGGGTAATGTATATATGTATAGAGATATGTAACAGTAGACTATATTAATATTAATATATATTAATAGTATGAGCAGAGTGAAATGAATACACTAAGATATGTCCAGCAGTTACAGTTGGAAAGTGCACGTAAGTGTAATAATTATACAGTGCTGTAGTGCATTAGTACCTTAACAAATATGCAAATATCACAGGAGCCTACAGTGATGCTGTCTCTGGTGCAGCCCGGGAGGTATCTAATTGCACTTCTGCTCGACAATGACGTTCTAATTTTCCTTCCTCACAATCACAAACAGCTCTTTTGGAAATACAATATTTCTCTCTGGATAAATGAATGAATGAATGAATGAATGATTGAACGAATGAATGAATGAGAGCCATACAGGTGCAGTTCCTGATCGCGAACACTTGGTGGTGCTGTTGTTTCGGGAGTTGCGCTGAGGGCGCATGCTCTGTGCGATGTAAACATTTGGTAGGCCTGCCTGCAGCCGACTGTGTGCCTCTGCAGACAGTGTGTACACGTATTCTCCGGCTGCATGGGCTGGACCGAGGACTCAATGGGAACTAGCTAACTTTACACTGGCTAGCTTTCAAATGGAAACGTAGCTATGCTAACTTGGACACTATAGCTAATGTATTCGGGCGAAGTGCTGGACAAACAGTCTTCTTCTCATCACAGCAGGACTACATTTTCGTGCATGGGAAGCAGACGACGTTCACTGCTGCTGGTTAAAAACGCTTCAAGGTAATGGGTGCCCTTGTTTTTTTTCGGGCTCTGTCTAATTACTGGAGTGGACACTAACTCATAAAACGACTGCTAAGTTTCACTTGAAGGGAACTGTGCGACATTACATTTAAAAAACAGACTGCGTCCAAACTGAACTTTTCCACTGGGTTAGCCGCAGTGTTAGCTTTTCTGCCCGCTCACCGAGGCTGTCAATGAAGGTTTAGTGTTGAAAAACTAGTTCGATAATTGGCTCGCCGAGGACTCCGGCTATCGCCTGGACACAAAATACTTTAAGGGTAGGTGAGATTTGTTTTTCCTGCTCGGTCACGTCGAGTTCAGCCATCGTCGATCACTGTGTAAAGCTAAAGTTCGTGTAGCCTCGTCGAGCTTTCTGGAAGACGAGACTCTGTCCGTGCTGTCGGATTCGATGCTAGATCTCCATTTCAGCTCACAACAGCAGCGAGCCATAAAAGGAGCAGAGACTTCTCCTTTCGTCTCATGCATCCCTCCTCTGTTCAAGTTACTGTCTGTAGACAGACCTGTGTTTGCCGCTGCTCAGCAGAGGCTATGTGCTCAGTGTTCAACTCAGGCTGCGGTGACTTGCAAGCTGCAACAACAGCACAGCCCTGAGCAGAGATGTGCTGGACACCAGGTTTAACACCACGGAAAGAGTCTGATATTGTTAGAAGATATGGAGATGTGTGAGGAGAGATAAGGGAGAGCACAAAATAGGCCGATGCTGCCATGGAAGTCTTCATACTGTACCTCACAGCATGCTGATCCAGTGAACTGGGAAAATTTAAATGTGGGGGCTATTAATAGTCAGAGGCAGAGCACCATCCACAATTGAATTATAATGCTCCTCTAAATGTATCCCATTAATCACAGTGAGGGATGGTAGAAAAAATCACTCTTAAAGTATGAGCTCTCTCCAAACGGAAGCACTCCTGTTTCTCAATGCATTCAGCTCCCAGTTTGATGAAATGTACTCAGCTTCAGTACACCTCCAGCCAAACCCGGATGATTTAGCTACAAATGAATCTTCAGAATTCATTCACAGTGCGTTCATTAGTAGCTTTAGTGATGGCCAGATGCTTCTGTAAATAACAACTCTTCCCTTTTTTTCGTTAGTCAGCAAGCTGCGTGTGAGAGACCAGAGATGGCTGTGTCAGAGGACACACACGTCTGTACTTGTTGCAGTTAGACAGAAAGCTTCACAAGATTTACACTGACCCCCCTGGCCTCGGCATACACTCTGAGGAACATGCAGTACATTAGGGAGTTGTAATACATGTTTTTGGGAGCTGCTTTTTGCAGTGCAGGCCAACTGTAAGATATCAGTCGGTGGTTGTAGCTCTCATTCTGTGGCTGCATAACAAAGAACCTCCTTCAGCCAGACCATTGAAATGCTGATTGTACACTGGGAAAATCTGAGCTTCCCTCTGTGTGTGTGAAGCAAAAGGCCTTTCTACTTCAGTGTGAGTGTGTTACTGTAGGTCAGGCCTGTGTTTTAATACCCTCACATAGCACATGGACAGTATTTTCCCCCTCTAAGATAACCATGCTCTCTCCTGCTGAGCCCGACCAGTTTGTTCTTATTCACTGCCCAGAAATGGCATGTGATGAAAAACAAGTGACAGAGAAAGGCAGGATAAATTAGTCTTATTTTTTTTACCTCAGCACATGGCTGTAAAAACCTTTTACAGATTGAGTTTTGAATTTGTTCTGGTGTAAGAGTTTGTGACTATGTGTCTGCCTGGTCTGTGAGGTATCTGCTGGCTGCTGTGCGTTCTGAATTAAAAGAAAGGAAATGCTTCTCTGGTTCTGCCTTTGGTCTTTCTCAGTTCCCCAATCGTCTTGTTTCGCTAAAGCTTTTTTCTTGCCTCGCTGTGGGTCTCATTAGCTATGCGCACTGCATCTCAGGGCCCCCTTTGAGTTCTTTGGCAAACAAAAGTAGAAACAATCTCTGGATCCAGGATTTATAGGGAAGCCTTGCTTCAGTTGGCTGGGCCTGCTGGCAGGAATGTCTTCTAAAGCCACCTGGACATGGGCATGTCTCAAAGCATGGCCTTCCCCTGTCCTTGCTGAGCTGATTAAAGTTTAGGTCTGCTTATGTTTTGCTTCATGAATGTGTTATTCAGCTCTTTTTTTTGGACTACTTAAAAATCACATGAAAGCACACTGGGCTTTTTTATTTTCAAGTCAAATGAACTAATAAGGGCACAGGAAGAGCTAATGAGAGCTGATGTGAACAAGGCAAGGTCCAGGCCTAACTTGACCCAGCTCCACGTATGGTTTTATCCACACAGTCATCACATCTTGTGCAAAAAAGACTTTATGAAATGTTCATGTAAGATGCAAATTGGGTGGAATTTTTCAGGGTCATCAGTTTCTGTTAATATTAGTAACATTAATGAATTATGCACCACACTGTATGGAATATATTTATGTTATCCTTTTTAAAGTCGAATAAATGAGTCATATATATTATGAATGTGGCCGTTTAATATAAACTCATTGAATGGATTAATCAGTTGGATTGGATGCTTTCTGCTGTTGCGGTGGAAAATGTGCTGATCAACATCTGAGTCAGTTTATGCTGCACACAACTATTACTGCAGGATAAAGATATGTCTGTCACCACAGTGGATCCTGTTATTGCCGTTAGTCTGAGTGTGTAAATGCAACCTGCATTTTCACACTCATTGTTATTGACTCACTGTTTGTGTACTCCCGTGGTAATCTTCTCCTTTACCGATATCACGGAATCAGTTAAATCACTCTTTAAGTTGTCTAATTCTAGTAGTTTGTGTGAGAGTGATCAAACTGGAACTGGAGTTTTTCAGAAATCATGTAGAGATCAGTTTCTTCCACGTCTTGGCTAATCTAAATATCAGGAAAGACGTGGATCATCGGCAGACCAAATGACGCCTGAGTGCTCAAACAAGCCCTCTGTAACAGCGCCTACCTGTCAGTCAAGGTAGCCATGCTGCATAACTTTAAGCCTTAATATAATGTGAACAGGTGAGTTGTATATGAATTCACCCTCAGTACAGTTGTCATGAACGGGGAAATTAGCTATAGAGACCAAAACTGGTATTTTTGTGACGTGTTTCAGCTACGATGTGAGCATAGGGGTCACAGTCATGGTGATTTATTGCAGCCAGCCTGTAGAAGTTGTTAGTTTAGCTGTAAATGTCATATTGTTGATGAAGGTCAGTAAATATTCCCCCCACAAAGGGAGCTCAGGAACAGGGTGTAAAAGTTTGGTGTGTCAGCTTCCTGATTCTCTCTCATTTCAGAATAGATCTGGCACAGACGATGCATGCACATACACATACCGAGATAGAATATGTACAGTAACTTTGTGATTCACCATAATGAAAATATGTTCTCTTGCCTTCATTACAGTTGATAGATCACGGTGAGGACGCAGACAGGAAATGTAGGAGAGACGATTAAGCCTGTGTTTGTCCAGTAGAATCTATCAAAACCACTGGGCCACCCGCACCTGGAGACTGTAACTTGTTTCATTTTAAAAATATATGTCATTACTTTAATTAGTTCCCATTCCTACATACATTTATTGACTTTTTGGGAAGTTTGAATGCGTTTAAGTTTTTAGCTGTGCAGTTTAATGAGAATGTTTCTTTCCATTTGGGAAATCTGTTGACATTTTATATTGTATTGATTGATATTGTGTTCAAAAAAGCAATACCAGCAGTGTTTTAAAGTCCATCTCTGTGCTGTGTGGTAACAGTAGAGTCCCTCTGTGTTTCTGTCTGTGTACTGGAGGATAAAAAAAGCTTAGGTAACATATTTTCGGTCTGTACTGTAGCACATTCCTGTCACCACACTTACCACAGTCTTTTCCACCACCTCCTTTGTTTTTCTCTCCCTCTCCGTCAAGTCTTTTGCCCTCTGTAGACCTGATACTCGCAGAGGAATGACTCATCGCTTTACTCACAGTAAGATGTATGAAGCGATTGGTTTCCTGCCTGGTGGCAGTATCCAGACTTCCTGCTGGGGTGAAACTGAACGCTCGTGATGTTTTGTTTTTTTCCTCAGGTGAATTTCATAATTTTTTTTTTTTTTAATTTTTTTTTGCTGAGCACAGAGATCCTCTTCCTGTTGCACACTGATTTCAGGGAAGACTTGAAGAAGTCCTATCTGTAGTGGAGTACTTTGACCCTCCCTGACAGTATGATCAGCATATGACTTCAGAGCAGTGTGTCATTAAATCAGTCGAAGGTTCAGAGAGTAGACTGCCTTCAGGACAGAAAGTTTCACGTCTTTTTTTTAATCCTTGCCGTGGAGTATGAAGTACACACCGGATTTCCTCGCGGAGTGTGTTAGCGAGCCAGAAAGCCAGTGATTTGGGATTATTTGGAATAGCAGGTAGGAATGTATAGAAGAAGATTCTCCATTCAGTTCATTTTGACTTGGCCCTAATAGAAACAAAAAAATGCATCAATATTATCCAACAGGTAGTCACATGCTCACTGTAGTCTCTGCTTTTATACACAGTCATAGTCATTTGTATAGCAGTGTGGGTTATTATGACATTTAACAGAATGTGCAGTGTCTCCCTCTGAAATGTCCATGTGCAGCGCTTTGGTAACAGTAACGGGTAAAGAAATGTGATTCAGGAGGATAAAAAAAATGAGGAGTGTCTATCTTTTTAAATCAAAGGACAGAATTAAAGCAAATTATTTTTTGATTGTCACTCAATCCCTCCTTCAAACACTTTTACTGGAAGACGAGCAAGTCGCTCACAGTATCGATCGAGGAAACTGAAATAGACAAATTCATTTGCCGATGCCGAGTTTGAAATCCAAGCAGCTGTATTGATCCGGATGATACTCTGCTGCCTCTGTGCGACAGATGCAGCTCCAACCAAACTGATCATGAAGCGCTCAAAGTGTGTTTGGATATAATGTTCAGCAGCTGCGAAATAAGAACAGTGGAGCTTTTTCTTTTACAGTTCTGACTGAGTTAGATGCTTCCATAAATATTTCATTCATTGTAACAAGAATGCAAGCTTCACATTATTTACAGGGAGAGAAGTGAAGACGTTGTGTGCCCTGTGCAGAGTAAAATGTTAACCCTGTTGCCAAACAAAGTTTTATCACTGAATGAACTGTCCTTCCTCCGCAGGTGGCGACAGACAAAGTTGCTGGTAAGCTGAGTTCTACTCTCTCATGGGTGAAGAACTCGGTGTCCCACACGGTCAGTCAGATGGCTAGCCAGGTGGCCACACCCATGTCCCTACCGACCACCACCACCACCTCCTCTTCTACGTCCCTGTCCTCGCCCGCCCTCTCGCCTTCCTCGCCGGCGCAGCTCAGTCCTGACGATGTGGAGCTCCTGGCCAAACTCGAGGAGCAGAACAGGTAAGCAGTCTGTCTTTCACCTGCCCGTCAACGTAACCGGTTTTCGACGGTGTGAGTCCAGTTCAGTACCATATGTGCTGTTATACAGAGATGGAGAACACAGTCAATCATAGGAGCTGTACATGCATTTAGAATATGAAATATATATATAGATGACTTAAATATCAAGTCAGATGCATGAAAGAACATGCACTGCTCAGCATGACCGTCTACCGTCTGAGTAGGTATAGTGGCACAGGATATAAGAGCTTGATCAGGTTTGACCTGGCTCATGATAACCTAATTTCAAGTCCTGAAGGAAGAAGCTCAGCCTGCTCATAAGGAGGATAGAGTCCATACTCACCTTCCTGCTCACAGCTCCCTCTTGTCACCAGTAGGCAGATTAGCAAGCTCAGAAATGTAACAGAGCTGCAGGCTGTCTTTAGCTTCCACAGCTGCTGCTGGCCTGTCGTGCACCTTGATTGACTTCCAATATTTGGATATTCTTTCATTCAGATGTTCATGTCAGTATTCGTCAGTATTATCTTATTGTTTTGTTTTCTTTACACACGTGCACTACTGCTGACTGCTGTAGAGTCACTGTGGACACCTCCACAATCCCCCTCCTTGATCTACACACAGACAGACATGAGAGAGACATTCGACAGGTTTGGACATGCCAGCTGGTTAACTGGAGAGCACACAGATGATGGAAGCAGATGTCTCCAGTTTGTCAGGTTCTGGTGGATTTTGGAGTTGAGCTGGTTGGCAAAGATTTAGAGTTTTTGTTCTTTTAGGGTCCTTTTGTCCACTTTTTGCTTTTGTGTGCTCGTGAGTCAGTTTTAATGCTTCATCGTCAGTTGACCGTTTGCTCCTTTGTCATTTTAGGGTGTTTGACCTGTCCCTTGTTTGAGTGTGTAGACTGGGACCAGCTGGTTTCAAGATGTTCCCTCTGTGTATGTGTTGGTTTGCTCTCTAGGCTGTGGCCTCGTTTAAGACTCATCCAGTGGCTTAACAGCACCTAAAAGTCACTGTGAGGATAGACTGCACAGCCTGCAGCTGTTAGAGAGGGAGTGAAAGAGAAAGGTTAAATAATGACATCTCTAACAGAGCCAGCAATAGGAGGCCCCGCCTATCAAATATTAAGGTGCCAATCTGTTATGCATCATGCATTTCATTTTCTGATTTTGTTCTGGTTACTTCTGATTCACTGCACAGTGCTGCGTTGGCAAGTGTTCCACTGCTTCCTGTCTTCTTCCTCAGCTTCTAACAAGCCAGGTGTGTGTCGGTTGTATTTACACAATATGTCTCGTGGTCACACAGTTTGCAAACTGCTTTAGTTCAGGCTCCTGTTGTAGTTTACCGAGGCATCCGTCTTAAGTGTGTTCAGTAAAACAGGTCCAGGTCAGGATTGGAGCTGTTTTCTGGTTGGCAACTTGAGCAGAAGTCAATAAACGTGCCTCTTGGAACAGGAACCTAGAACTTGTAAAAAGAAACGGCATCATAGCATGCTGAGTCATAAAGTGTGTCCAGTGTGTAAGATTTATTTACAGAATATGGCAGAAAATGGAATATATCGTGTTTTCATTAGTGTGATGACCTGAAAATAACAATGGATGTGTTTTTGTATATTAGAATGATTCTTGTATATCCACAGATGCCTCAGGTCCTTTTCTACTAACTCCACCATGTGAACCACCAAGTTTCAATAACCCACAACGACAAACTGGATCCAGGGACTTTTTTTTTTTTCACGCCCACCATGTGTCTCCTTCATGCTTGGTTGAGTTGAGGGGTTTTAGCTGGTTTCAGTCTGTTAGATGTCACTAAACCTACACACTCATCTTTGAATTTTTGCAGTTGTCGTGTAACTCTATGTATATCTTACAACAAATAGAATGTAACATCTAACTATTGGTGTATGGTGTAACAATCACCACACGCTGACCTGTAAAGGTCTTTTGTAAAGTAAGATGTGTTCTTTGTGGCATCTCTGAGGTCCCCATTGTTCAGCTTGAAGTACCATTAGAGGATGACGCAACACTTCCCCTATTGCCAGCTTAGAGAATTCTTCCTCTGTTGTTACTCTCACCCATGGCTAGTGCACTCTGGGTCAGCATGGAAACCAAGCGTGCAGTTCAGAGTTCGGGATTGTGTCACAGCTAACTCCAGTGAAGAAGACAGTAAAGCTCCGTTGAGACCAGAGGTCAGTGACTCATCGGTACGCCCACAACGGCCACCGCTCCAAAATGCCAAGTGACACTTGTTGTGATGCTTCCTGTCATTAGGGGGATCAAAACTAACCAGGGAAATGTTTAATTTCCCTCCTATCATCCTCTATAAAGCTCTGAGCAGGCTCCCATCTGGAGAACGGAGGTCATAGTGTCGAGGGGGCTCATAATTCACCTGCCCTTTGACTCCAACTCACAGCTGGGCCTATTCACAAGACACATTTCTCTGCTGCCACACTTTGCTTCTGAGCGACAATGCAGCCTCTTCTTTCGAAAACCATGCTGTAGCAACATACTGGAATCCCTCAAAAACACAAGTCTTATCATTTTGTTGACAAGTCAGGTGCAACAACAGGAGGGAGGTACTCATGTGGATGTGTGTTTGCCCTTTGCACCCTGCAGAGGAGATAAAAAGGCACAAGCATTCTTTCAGTATTGTCACACAGTTGAGGAAGACTACTACTGACAGATCTGCAATCTGTAAATCAGACATGCCATCGCTCCAGAATTCATAGAAACCAGAGATATGAGGAGTACATCATGAGTTTATCTTGGTAAGGTGTGTTTTTTTTTAGCTCCTGTTGTAATGAACTGCAAATTAAAGTCATGGTGTTAGAATCAGCCACACATTTGAAAGAGAATAGACCTCATTTTCTTTTTGTGCTTGTGTCAATTCAGTTCAAATCTTCCTTTAATCTGTGCAAATGTTGCTTGATTTAAGTAATTCTGCTTAGTAGTTGTTTTCGTCTGATTTTGTACTTGAGAAGCTTCAGACTTGTGTTTGACTACTGGTGAATTATTAGCAGAGGAGGACATATATTCAGGTTCATGTGTAACACAGTCTGGTAGCGCAGCATGCACTGCCATAGCCGACAGGATGATTGAAAAGCTGGAACAGCCTGCAATTCCTGCCAAATTCTAGCCACAAGATGTTCCCTGTTATTCACTTAGCTCCACGTCAGAGCTGCACACAAGCGAAGACACTCTGTTGCAGGCTAGGTCGTCCATTTCACTCCTCCCACACAACCCAAATTTGGCTGTAACACTAGCCATTCTGGGAGCACCCTCAGTGATGTCACAGGCTCCAGCAGAGAGGCCTCGGCCTTTTTCCGAGATCAGGTGTCTGAGCCTTTGTGTGCCTGTCATGAGCGCCTCGCCGGTGCCACACTGGTTGGTTGGACAGTCGCAGCTTCTTTCCTCTGCACGCTGATCCTTGATCAGGTCACTCTGTCATTAACTCCAGCCACAAACTGATAAGAGTGATACAAACAACACACTGTTTGGACTTCATCTCCTAGCAATGCACTTTAAATGCTGACTCTGGATGAAGTATACAAAAGCAGTCGGGGAATATTTCACTGACCTCCAGTGGAATCGTTGGTTCTTACAGATCTTTTGTAGTTTAGTCTTTAGCCACTTAAAGCTGATGCCAATGGAATTTAAATGAGTGCCAGCCTTCCTCTTTAAAGTGTTTTACTTTCCTTTTGTGCAGTCACTCACTGCCAGGATAAGAGTGTTGTTTATAATGTGTGTATTAACCTGCTAGTTATTGTTAGAATCTGATTAAGAGGCTTTTGGGGCTTATATTAATCGAGAATGTGCCTAAATTCCTCTTGTTTATAAATCCATTGTGACGGCTGATGAACAATCAGCAGTTAACCTGACTGACTTTATTTTATTTATAGTTGTGTGAGCGTGCACGTGCGTGTGAGAGAGAGAATTTCGGTGTGAATTTTTTTACACTTGACATCTGGAAAGGGGATTTGACTGCTAATTGACTGCTAACGATCAGGCTGCGACAGTCACTGTGCTGCAATGCAACCGTGCATTTTACAGTCATGAAGCTGCAACACATCAGTGCCAAGTGGCTTTTTAAATAAGCTCCCCATTTTTAGCACTGCCCTAGAAATGTGGGCGGCTTTAACGCTGTTTGCCTCCAACACAGCTCGCAAGTTGTCAGCTACTGATTCTACATTTAGCAGAATCTGAGGGCACAGCACGTGTTCACTTTTTCTCTGATCTGGGGATCGGTCATACTTGTGTAATTGTTCTCCTGGAAAGTTAACAACATTCTAGGAAATGAAGCTAATTGGTAGGTGCTGTTACAGATGGCCTATTTAAAGCACCCAGGTGTCATTTAGCCTGCCTCAGGAGCACCAATGGTCCACCTCTTTGCTGTTAGATCAGCCAGAGGTGGAAGAAGCAGGACAAGCCAACATGGCGGTGGCCTGTGCAGCATATTTTGTGCTTCAGAAACCTGTGGGTGACATCACTCATACACTGTCAGTTCTTTATACTGTCAGTGGTTAAGCTGACAGTATAAATGTTCAGTGTGCAGCTTGTTCGGTGCCACCTCCAGAACAAGAGAAATACTGTCCAACATGTTTTAACTGTAAATGTTAGATTATTGCACTGATAAAGTTCAAGCTTTGATTCATCTGTAAACATTGTTTGTGTTTTCAGCTTTTGAACATGACATTTTTAATTCCACTCCTGACAAACTTCAGCTTGTTTTGTTGAACAGATATTAATAAAAGCTACTTTACTATCATTACGTCATTACTTTTCTGTAATTGAGCATATTCTAAATGATGCACTGACTTTTAATCAAGTTGTTCCCTCTCTGCACCCTATAAGCCTGTTGTTTCCTCGACTGTAGCTGCTGTCAGCTAACATTAGGTCAGTTTGTTAGCTGGGCGGTCAGTTTTCAATGTTTTTCTATCAAAATATATTTATTTTGCTCTCTTCTTAACTATGTACAGTGTCTGTTGACAAGACATTCAAGTTTTTTTAAATGATAATGATGAATTTCTTGGTAGTGGAAAATAAAGATGTGTGTGTACGTGTATACACGATGTTAACAGTACATTCTACCTCTTGCCCTTACCACAGGCTGCTGGAGACGGACAGCAAGTCACTGCGCTCTATGAATGGCTCCAGGCGAAACAGTGGCTCCTCCCTGGTGTCCAGCTCCTCGGCCTCCTCCAACCTCTCTCACCTGGAGGAGGACTCATGGATCCTGTGGGGACGAATCGTCAACGAGTGGGAGGAGGTGCGCAAGAAGAAGGAGAAGCAGCTTAAGGTGAGACGAGTGCGCGCGACTACCTACGAGGGGACAGCCGAGTCTCATGCTGGCCAGCTTAAGAGCTTACTGAAACACAGCAGCTTACTAAGACACATTTGACCCGTCTGCTGAAGATGTGTTAAAAACACTTTTGATCATTTCCAGTATGACCAGACTAAAACAGTATTCCATGTCATAAAGAATGAGACAGGGGCAGTTATACTATTTGTAGATGTAAACTTCAGGGCAAATCTAGGCTACACACTCTCTCTTGTGATATATGTGTGTTTCACAGGCATTTGTATTCAGTTCTGGCCTAAATGCTACAATGGTTCTGTCTGTTTGAATGTTTACTTGGTCCAGAAATAATTCCTCAAGCTATCTTTGTCCCTAGTGACCCCGTAGTGTTGTCATTGAACTTGTTATTTTAGTTCTTGGCATTTGAAGCTAATTTTAGGCTGCTTGTTTCTACGGTTACCCTCTGAGGTCTTGTGATACGCACAGTCACTGTCAATGGCAGTTAGGTTTAAACAGCACATGTAACAGGAGAGTTGTGTAAACACAACAAGCAGAAACTCTGCTCAGTATTTTGCTGGATAACGTTCTGATAACGGGCACAAGTCGGTGGCAGTGACTCTGCAAAAGAACATGTAGTTTCTTAATGTTCCGCTGTGGAAGTCCTAAGGTGTGAAAGATTGTGGTGAGCAGGTTGTTGTGACCTGAACGCTCCTCAAACCATTCCTGGAGGAGCCGCATGCTTAGTCCCCAGGATCATGTCTTTGTCATGGTTTGTAGTCTGTTGTCATGCAAAGCCAGGTGTGGACATGAAGTTGCTGTTGCATGAACGTGTCGATGAAGCCGCACATATGCAAATAAGATGGAACATCTCCTGCATGGGTAAGGCCTCTTGCCTTTTCGTGTGTTAAATGGGGAAGTGTTGCGAAGGACCTGTGAGCATGCATGGGTGATATTATGTAATTTAACAGAAGTTGTAATGACCAGATGGTCGCACCGAGTTTGCAATATTAATCATAACTGCTGAGGCCTCCACAAATGTGATGACTTCTTCCCTTTGGCTTACACAGAAACAGTTTCTGTTACATGAAGGAAGGAACCTTGACTTTTCTGTGGTGTCAGCAAAATCCCTGATGTCTTCATGTTTTCAATACTTTATATTTCATTGACTGCTGAAGAGGAATATATTTAATCTGGTTAAAAGTCATTAAATCAAATAAATAAATAAGTGGAATTAATTTACATGATATCTATGTTGGTGTAAAGCCTCTGAAAGCAGCTTTCACTCTTAGACAGTCAAGATATAAAGCCATGCATTGTTCCAGTACAAAGCTTGATTTGTCTTGTCTGACCTCGGAGCGGGGAGAGGGATCCCCTGCTGAAAGCCTGTGTGGGTGGACCCCTTTGCTCCAGATGCACCCTGCACTGAACACACACACACACAAAATATCACTACAGCAGGAAAGACCAGTGTTCCCTGTCAGCACAGGAAATTGCTTAATCAAATAGTATCAACAGTAATCTATGGAAAACCTCTCACTGACATGATTGAACTAAACATTGGAAACCGTATGAATACTAGAGCACAAAGCTACAGATAGATACATGGCTGTATCTCGTTGTCTGTTGTTTGTCTCCACAGGAAGCCCATGTGTTCTCTGACCCTTTCTTCTTGACAGACAGTCCCCGATGCTCGTTTAAAAACCTCATTAATGTCTTTGTAACAAAGTGTCTGTTCTGTTCTCATCCCACAGGATCTTGTCAGAAAAGGGGTTCCGCACCACTTTCGGGCAATAGTGTGGCAGCTGTTGTGCAATGCCCAGAACATGCCCATTAAGGATCAGTACTCCGAACTCCTGAAGATGACGTCACCCTGCGAGAAGCTAATTCGCAGAGACATCGCCCGTACCTACCCCGAACACGAATTCTTCAAGGAGAAGGACAGCTTAGGCCAGGAAGTGCTCTTCAACGTCATGAAGGCAAGTCTTTGTTTGTATGTGTGCAGATAAACTGATAGTGGTGTGGACAGATAACAAAAAGAGGGATTTTTGGCTTTTACAGTCAGCTTCGGGGGTAAAAACTGTAGTTAGAGTTGAAACTTGTACTTTTGACCATCACTGAAACTCACCAAAAGCTAATCACTGTTACCTCAGGCATATTCTCTGGTCGATCGCGAGGTTGGCTATTGCCAAGGGAGCGCGTTCATTGTAGGACTGCTACTCATGCAGGTAATAATCCAGTCTTCACCACACGTGCACACAAACACAGTGATTCACCAGCTTCCCACAACACGTTCAACATGTTTAGTGAATAACACAGATTTGAGGTTTGATGTCATGTTGTTATTGTAGATGCCAGAAGAGGAGGCTTTCTGTGTGTTTGTCAAGTTAATGCAAGACTACAGACTACGAGAGCTCTTCAAACCCAGTATGGCCGAGCTGGGACTCTGCATGTACCAGTTTGAGTGTATGATCCAGGTAGATGCCTTATACTTGGTATTAAGACTTCTGTGATGGGTGATGACAGTGGGTCATGTCACAGCAGTAACGGTATAAATCCACATGTTTTTTTGCCACACAGGAGCAACTCCCAGAGCTTCATATGCATTTCCAGGCTCAGAGCTTTCACACTTCCATGTACGCCTCCTCCTGGTTCCTCACCATCTTTCTCACCTCCTTCCCTCTGCCCGTCGCCACGAGGATCTTTGACATCTTCATGTGTGAGGTCAGTTAAAAGGAACTGTAGCTGTTCTCAGAGCTCTCTCCTACTTTGAATGATATCTGTGATATCTGGTATCTACTTACATGTATCAGTCTGTGAAGAATTTGTATTATGACTTTGCATATTCATTGTTTATTTACATTGCATTTTTCACATGTGTTGACTTTTCTAGAAGAAATAGTCTGAGGGCTTTTTCATTGACTCTTGAGCTTTTTTACCTGTGGACGTGAAATATAAGAAAAGAAACAGTAAACCTCACAGAGAAGGTTTAAGGTTAACATTTCTTCTGCTGCTTTAAGAATGGCTGCATCTAAGATACACCATCATGGAAAGGTTATCCATTAGCGCCATCTGTTGGAGAAAACAAACACTACAGTACATATTAAATAGTATCTGTGAGCAGTTGCGACACCTTTTCATGTATTCTTTTCAAACACGACCCCTCAGTGATGACTGCTGATCTGTCTCTTCAGGGTCTGGAGATCGTTTTTCGTGTGGGACTGGCCATCCTCCAGATGAACCAGACTGAACTCATCCAGCTTGACATGGAGGGAATGTTACAGGTATATGACTTCCACATAACATGCCATTGCACCAGGTCAGGTTTCTGGTGGAAAAAAATGTGCACCACCTTCAAGGGAGGAATCTAGGTGCATAGTGGTTTGAAAGTAACTGTTTTGTGTGTGCCTGTGAGGCACTTATCCTGCCTTTGTTTCGTCCCTGTGCTCCAGCACTTTCAGAAGGTCATCCCACACCAGCTCGACAGTGGACCAGATAAGGTCATCCAGGCTGCATATCAAGTTAAATACAACGGCAAGAAGATGAAAAAGTAAGCGCAACTCTCTGTCGTTACACTTGCACTTCAGTGGAATGAATTAGCTGAAGGTTCATCAATGGAACACTGTTTCTATTTCCCCTATGATTATTACCAAATTCCACAGGTCTTTCTAAGACATTTATGTTCAGTAACTTAAAGCATTGCTTTATGTTTTCTGCTTGAAAAATTGCTAAAATTTCGTAACTTTTTGAAGTGTTTTTTTAGTCACTTAGACCACGCTACAAATTTCTCTTTCATCTTCATTTGCTGAGTGGCACTGACTCATTTTATATTGTTATATTTCTATGTTCTTATAGTCTTGAATTCATCTGCTTTTCTTTGAATTTGTTTCAGGTTAGAGAAAGAATACACTACAATCAAAACTAAAGAGATGGAGGAGCAGGTGGAGATAAAGGTGTGTGCAGATAGTAATATTGATTGTTGCAAAGGCTCCACTGTGTATTCAGTTTTGTGATGGTATGACTTGTTGTTCTGCAGAGGCTGCGCACAGAGAACAGGCTCCTGAAGCAGAGGATCGACACACTAGAGAAAGTGAGTGCAACATTGTTTGTCACCAGACGAACCAATGAGTCAGTGCTCCCTGCTCATCAACATTACATTAACCCACCCAGCTGTGTATGCTCATACATCATGCATCGCCTCCTAATGACGGAGTCTTGTCTTTCACTAAATGTGCTGTGTTAGCTGAAAGTCTAAGCAAGTGAAAAGCATCAACCGTCGCTGCTTGACTGGTTCAGTATGGTGGATTTTCTGATGGTAGAAACTTTCTATCAGAAACAGAAGCTTGGACTTCATGTTGTCTTGGTGTCATGGTGACTGTGGCACAAATAACATCCTGTAGTGAGTTTTATAATTCGCCGGGCACACTAACTGAGCAAAGAGTGTATAACAAGTGGCAGCTTGAAGTCGATACAAAGCACCGCATGCCAAGTTGTACTGTTTGTATCATTCTGCACCTTCTCTTGGAATGGGCACTGCTGCTGCCAGGTAAAGGCACCATGCATGAGGTCTGCCGTGGATAGCAAGGGCGTCCTCTCCGCCACATTCGCCTGCAGGGAGGAACACTTAATCGAGTCCGTTATTTAAAACCAGCTCAAGGCTGCCGCTCTCTGACCTGTCTCTGTCACATAACTCCCAGGGCCTCTTTTTTTTTAACTCTTTACTAACTGTGGAAAAGCTCGGATGAACCACATCAGAGACCAGAGCTTGCATTCACTCAAGCGACATATAGCTTTCAACACTGTCATTGTGCTTTTGTTGCATCAGACTTCACTTCTCTGCTAGAATTAGTGCTGTCCTGTGCTTCTTCCTGTCTGAAACCTGCCACTGTGTTTTTTTCACTTTGTCACTAGCTTATTTGCACCTTTTTCACCACACCTGCATGCAATGTTCCTTTTTTACCCCTGAGCATCATCCTGCAGTCTGCAAACCAACATTTCTGGAGGGGAAATGAACATTGCATTTCTACTTTAAAACAATCAATTGTTCTTTTGTGTGCTTTAAACTGTCCTCTGGATTGTCTCTCTGCTGTCTCTTGTTGATATTTCTGTTTTGTAGGAAAGTGCTTCCTTGGCAGATAGATTGATCCAGGTATATTCCTCATTTTCTCTTTACCCTTATGTTGCACCTTTCTTCTTCTTTCTCTTTCATTAGCATTGCATGCTTATGATTAGCACAATGAGGGACAGTAATAACAGAATCTGATGAGTTCTAATGAATTAAACTATATGAAAAGTGATTACAGTGTTGAATAATTGCATGAAGTACCACATTGTGGCAGACAAAGTGAGAGATTTTCAAATCACACTGAACAAAGCTGAGGAATTAAAGTATAAAGTGCTAGAGATAAAACAAGCATGTCCTTAGAAAACCCCAATCCCTCATCTTCACTTCTGATCTGCCCATCCGTTCCGTCCTCTCGTTTCACTTGCTGTCGTGCTCACTCCACCCCTCCTCGGTTCGTTATGTCCCAAGGGACAAGTGACTCGAGCTCAGGAGGCAGAGGAGAACTACCTGGTCAAGCGGGAGCTGGCCACAATCAAACAGCAGAGCGAGGAGGCCAGTGCTCAGCTGGAGCAGGCCAAGAAAACCATCAGGCAGCTCCAGCAGCAGCAGCAGCCACATGCGGTAAGGAGGCGGGCCACAGTGCTCCCAGCTGGCAGTATGCACCGGCTCAGATCCTGGTCGGTTCAGGACAGCAGCCATCACAATGAGATGTGGGATTTTTTTCCCCCAAATGAGGCTGAGCATTTCAAGATCATGTGGTGTGCTAGAACTGACACCCGGGCCAGTAAACATGTGTTTCACCACAGTTCAGGTGTATCACGGTACACCCCCCCCCTTTCCACTTTCCAGTTGGCATTATATTGCCTAGCAACAAAATCCAAGCAGTGGCAGAGCAGGGCTTTTCTCACTTTGTACACGGGCTTTGGGTAACGATCTGTTTTGGCATGCATGAATTCAAATTGGGACACGCAGTACTACACAGTTCAGTCACCATTTACAGTCTTCTGCATTCTGTGAAACGTATTCATGAATGTGTAAGCAGTTGTCTCACAGGCTGGTAGATTTCACACATTGCACCCTGCTCACAGAATCCTCTCACTGCACATGCGTTAATTTTTGATGCTCGGATTCCAGATGATTATGCACAGGCATTAAAATGTTTTACATAATTTGGTATCTTGCTCCACAATGAGCAGTCATGAATAATTTATCTGTAAGTGAAAGGCAAAATGGTTTGTGTCAGCTGAGATGAACGTTGAGTTCTTTGTAGTGTGAAGAGGCATCGAGGTGGATTTCCTTCCAAAAGAATAAATATAATACAGCTGGGATTATTTCAAGGACTGAATATTTAGTCCTTCATTAAGCACACACACACGCGTGTTGGCATTTGTAGCTCTGCATTGCCGGCCGTGCTCATACTCATATCCTGTTGTAGAAGGGAGCCCCTCGATACTCTGAGGAGTCCGTCTTGCAGCTGGAGAGAGAGCTGGTGCAGGCCCGGCTGAAGGAGGCCGAGTCTCAGTGTGCCCTCAAGGAGATGCAAGACAAGATCCTGGATATGGAGAAGGTGGGTGGCCTGAGACACAATGCGCTGCTTACATCGTCTTATATAACCCAGCTATATCACTGTACCTCTGTTGCATATCTTCCTTAGAGAAACACGTCACTACCAGATGACACCAACGTGGCGCGTCTTCAAGAAGAGCTGATAGGGGTGAAGCTGAGAGAGGCGGAGGCTCTGACGGGCCTGAAGGAGCTGAGGCAGCAAGTCAGAGACCTGGAAGAGCACTGGCAGGTGAGCACCAACACATCCGTACTCAAACACATCATCTGTGTGGGACAAGTGCAAAACATGCTGGACAAGTGACTGTAACGCCTCCCCCTCAGCGCCACTTGGCACGTACCGCTGGTCGCTGGAAGGACAGCCCCAGGAAGAATACCCTGAGCGAGCTGCAGGATGAGCTGATGAGTGTGAGGCTGCGCGAGGCTGAGGCCCAGGCTGAGCTTCGAGAGACGCGGCAAAGGATGCTGGAGATGGAGACACAGGTCTGCCCTGATCAAGCCAATTTCTTCTTTTGATTCATACTGTGTGCTACATTTTCAGATAATCACAGGAAATTAATGGTGTACTGTACTTGAGTAAGTTAGGTGGATCTAAAATATGTCTAATCAACATAAAGGAGTTCTCTTCCTGTATTGTCACACAGTGTCCTTCAGAGGGCAGCAGTCATCTGTTGTAGATAGCTCAGAACGTGTGAAGCAGTGCAGACAGTTTAAGTAAAAGATGTTTTTAAATGTATTTATTCATCTGTTAATCCCCAAATGGTCCACCTGTCCTCACACAGAATCAGATTCACAGTAACCATCTGCGACGGGCGGAGCAGGAGAGCCGCTGCCTCCAGGAGTGTGTGCAAACACTGACGGTGCAAAATAAAGACCTGCATGGGCAACTACAAGAAATCAAGCGGAGACAAGCTGAGATTGAATGCAAGGTATGGCTCTGTGCAGCTCTGCAGCTCTGTTGTGGCAAAATCTAACATTTGTGTTGACATGTAAAAGTGATGAGGTCAGTATCCAGATCCAAACCAGGAAGTGTTCTGTTGTCAGTGGTAATATTTCAGTGTGGTGGGTCTGCTGATGCTGCTAGATTTTTGTTAAACTGCTGTCTACAGCACAGCTCCTAAATCTGTCAGGAAATTCCCTCTGCAAGAGTCACACACACAAAAAGAAAATACACAAATGCCGTATGATACTTGTTTTTATACTGGCTCTTCAGCTTTCATTGAAATGACATCTCCTTGGCTTGTGTTTTTCTCCAGAGTAAGGAAGAGGTGATGGCAGTGAGGCTGCGGGAAGCGGACAACATCGCCGCCATGGCTGAACTCCAGCAACAGATCTCAGAACTGGAGATTCAGGTAAAGTCCCTCCACACATTTCTATCCACTAATTATAATTTCACAATATGAAAATGTCAATCTGATAGCAGATGTGTTCTTTGCTTCCGTTGCCAAGGAGACCCCAATATCAGTCAAATCACATCAAACAACACCCACGCAGTCCTGATAGTGCAGATTAGCTGTGTTTTTCTTTTTGTTTTTTCAAGCTGCATTCAGAATGGTGAATCACAGGTTTTTCCCTTTATATGGAGTCGTCCATTTTGGCTGTGGGCTGCAGGGGCGTCCGCAAAAAACACAGCGACCTGTAGCGGAGAAGTTGGAAAAACGTAGCCAGACGTCACGCCGCGGAGGCTCAGACCAGTCAAACCTCCACAGTTAGCCTGAAATGTCTCTGAAACAGAGACTATCTGAACTCTGATACTAACCATAATAGAAAGTAGTTTTCTCCCTCCCTACACCGCCGCACAGCCCTGCTGTGATTCACCGCAGTGCCTTGTCCTGTCTAAACGCAGCTTGACTCTGACTGCACGAATACGTAGATAAGTGGTTTTGCTTTAAGGTGAACAGCAAATCAGAGGAGTGTAGAGATTTCTGTTGTCTCACTTTACAAATTGAAACTTTTGTAAAAAGATAAATCTACTTCAGCAGAATGTTTCCAACTTAAATATGTGTGATTTCACCAAGAATAATTGCTTCGAGCTCCCTGAAAGAAAATCAGAGCAGAAAGTTATTTGCCTCTGTTTGATTTCACTTTATTATTTTAGAACGTGACTGTCGAGACATTTAGTGATGTTTGGTAGACTTACATTCAAACTGTGTGAATCACTGTCAACAAACAAGATTGAAGACGGTGGTATTTATCCCCAAACAATTGTAACGCTACACACAACAAGGGTGACCAAAACAAATACAGGCCTGTTCTTGCACTGCCGCCACTCAGCCGTCCCGATTGAGAACAGATAAAAGTGACAAAAGAAATCAGAAATCATTCTGTTTGTTTGTGGGCTCAACACTTCATATGAGTAGAGGGGTTTTCTGAACAGGCAGACAGTGTTAGTGTGTGTCAACAGGCTGTTAAGGAATGAATGTCACCTTTCATAACAATGGGAGATAAATATGTGTCTGAAGATCCGTGTGTTCATCATCTAATCAAAGATTCACATCTGGTATGTGTTTCTCTGGTGATTGCTTAAATGTGTAGTGATGACTTCATTAGAGGCCAGGGATGAAATGTGTTTGGATGTTTAGTTGTTGCCTTTTTTGGAATAGTTTCCGTGTCGACTTGAGCAGGTTGAATAAATGAATGGCTTTGGATGAGTCAACAGACAGGTTTGGTTCATCACAAATGAGTAAGTGTGTGAGCTTTACTTGGTATTGAACACATATTAATGTGCATATGGAAAAAAAGAATGGCTGATTAAAAATCTTTGACGCAGTGATTGTAATAATAGTATCTCCGTTCCGGTGTCAGCAGAGGAAGTTTAGCACCTCAAACCTGTGTAGATGGTCTGCATGGCTTTACACGAGTCACACACTCTATACCTCATTCATCATCCGCCACCATCACTTCCCACTATAGATCTGATCCATCACATGATACACACTGATGTCTGTGCTGTGACAAGCATTTTACTGATGCTAGGTAACACTTTTAATCACCTTGCATGCCAGTGAGCTAACAAAAGCTACATTTAGCATTCATAAGCAGTACATAAACATAATATAAATGGTTAATAATGCACTGTAATGTAAATATGAGCAGATAAAAGTGTTAGTCAGCGTCTATACCTGCTCCTGTGGGCACCCATAGGTGACAACGAACAAGACAAAATGACAATATAGTCCATTAATAAACACTTCAAATGTCTTTCTATCAGCATACAGTCCCATTATAGAGCATCTGAAATGTTTATTTAAATGCTAAATGAGGTGGTTGAAGCTTTGAACTGCTCTGTTGAAAAGAGTTGTGGTCTGTTGTGCACCAGTACGTCCCTCAAAGTATTGTTCTAAATGTATTTCTGAGTCTGAGCTGCTTTAGAGGGTCTACGCTGGAGGCACAGACTATTTATAAGTATGACACCTACAAAAAAACACCTTCTTCCCCTTTACAGGCGCACACCATCAGACTGTGTGTGGTCTGTGAGGTTTTGTTACTAAGTGATGGAGCAAAAACATTCAACACCAGATATTTACCACTGGCACCCCCTCACGCCTTTCAGAATCTACGCAGTGAGCTCTCATCTGAGCATATCAATAACCCGCAGAAGCCTTACACACCTTTTACACACTCTTTTACTTTCAGGACATGTTGGCATGCAGCAGAGGTGTTGCACAGCGTGCTTTCTCAAAAGCACGGCATGAAATGTAATTTCTGCCTAGGCTGAAATCACTGTGCCATTGTTGGCTTCTTGGTCTGTGGTTTGGTTACTTGCTCTATAAGTTGTGGGTAAAAACTGTTTCAATTACAAGAAATTGTGAAAAAAAAAAAATCAGTTTTTTTTTGCCTTCCTCTTCAGAGACAGAGTGACGCACGTCAGTGGCGAGAATTTGCATCTGGCTTTATGAAGTGAGAAGTATGATCAGATTAGCTTTGTCTCAACACTCGGTGTGTGTACAGCAGAACAGCGGCAGATATCACAAAAGAATTCAAATGTTACGGTACGTTATCGTCCGACAATACACTAGATAAACCTGCACAGATTGAGTAAGCAGATACAAATTAATGATAACACCCGATGATGGAAAACATTGTCACTGAAACTAAGATGTCTAGAAAGGTTCATGTGTAGGACTGTTTCACTATCACAGTCATGGCCTCCGTTTAATGCCGCAGCTCCACTGTCTCTGGGCTGATAGGAAGTGGTTTCTCATCTTGAAGCAGAAACTCTACCAAAGGTGACATGCATGGTTTATTTTGAGGTTTCTATGACATGCTCAGAGATTTATAATAAATGTTTTAGACTATAAAGGAGATTGATTCATGGAAAATGTACATGATCATGCTAAGACACTCACATCTGTACGTCAGATCATCTTCACACGTCTGTACTTTAAAATGTCACCATTGCACTTGATACAAATGAGGCAGTTGATATATTCAATTTACTCTGTAACTTGAATCACACATCCTTTGAACAGTCAAAAAAAGTTATTTGGTCATTACCACGATAAAGGGTACAGTGTAAAAATACACGACGATATGTGACGCGTGTCATCAGATGAAATTCTAGTTCACCGAATGGGAATTTTCTTTTCTGGGCTGTGATTTTGCTCACTAGCTCGAGGTGTGGTGATGATGATGTTTGTGATGTTCAAAGGAGGATGTGCTAGATTAAATCAGCTGCTCATTTCACCGCTGTTGGTACAATAAACAAATTGAAGTCGCCATGCTCTGTTATTCCTCCTCTGTTTGAACAAAACAAAGTTCAACAGACTTTAAGGGGTTCGACGTCCTCGGCCACAGCCTGACACCTGTGCATTCACACAGCTGAACACGAGGAAGTCTCATTAACTGCCTGCCTGTTATCGTTGAAGTGTTTTGGAGTTGCCAAACCTCAAAAACAACAGGTTCTTGGAATGATCTCACATGTTTAGATTAGTCCATGTGTGAAACCCAGCCTACTGGGACCCATATTCAGCTCCACCTCACCGCTGGAATAAAAAAACAACCTGTATGTATTTTGGGGTGTTGGCCAGCCAGAGAAGACTCTGTCACCTCTCTACCTCGACACTCCACCCCTACTTCTGTGTAAACACCTTCCCTTTTTTTTTTTCACGTGTTGCAGCCTGTGGTTTGACCTCCTCCGTGTGCCCTTCGCTGGTCTCACAGGTTTGAAATAGTGATGTTTGTCTCCCATGCCTGCAGATGTCTTCAGTAAGGAACGTAAACATCACATGGGCTGTTTAACTGTTAAAGCCAACAACCAGCCTCATCCCTAGGGCCCCAGGAGGAAATCAAGCACAAATGACAGCGTTTTCTGTTTCCCCTGACATCTGTCACTTTGGTCTCCCCTGCACACAAGGAGGCCACTGCTTTTTTTTTTTTTTTTTTAAGCAGCGTGGCTTTAGTACTTGCTGATGTTTGTCCTGCCTGTACAGTTGTTAACAGTTAATATCTCTGGGTTTTCACAGATTTAGATTCTACATTTATCATTTATTTCCATGTTTAACCACTTCTGCAGATGCAGAGTTCTTGACCTTCCTTAGTATTTAGGAAACCACCTGTATCGCTGAGTCCTCCAGCTTATTTTCCTACTCATGTCTTCTACCAACAGAAAGAAGAAGGAAAGGTGCAAGGCCAGCTGAATCACACAGACTCGAGCCAGTACATCCGCGACCTCAAAGACCAGATAGCAGAGCTAAAACATGAGGTGAGCCTCAGGTGCATTCGTATCCGCTCTGCGTATTCTGCAGCTTTTTTTCTTCTTCTTTTTGTAAAAATTCAGATTTTGTTGTTGCCGTCTCTTTGATCTCGCATTTTTGAAGACTTCACAACATTCTCTCAGATATGGTTTTACTTTGAGGCTAACAGATTAGTACACGTGTTAACTACACCCAGAAACTTCCTGTGTGGCATTTTACGTTGCACACGGCTTTAAGTTCTAGTCTGAAGGTACTGCAAGATGTTTGAACAACAAGCTAATCACAGAGCAGAGCCAAATGAATGACAAAGACAGTTTAAACATTAAGACTGTCTTTGATCATGAAGAAGTACAACTCAGACATTCAACTGTATTCTTTGTTTAGTGAGAAATTGTAAATCAAATCATATCAGAATTTATTTGTATAGCCCAAATTTACAAACCACATTTTGCCTTGGAGGGCTTTACAATCTGTACAGGGAGTGACCCCTCTGTCCTTAGACCCTCGGTTTGAGTGACACAAAAAACCTTTAACAGGGAAAAAAGGTGGAAGAAACCTCAGGAAGAGCCACAGAGGAGGGATCCCTCTCCCAGGACGGACAGACATGCAATAGATGTCACGTGTACAAAACAAATCAACACAAACATACTGTACAATTACAATGAATGATAAAATGACAATGAATTACAATGAATGATAAAATGACAATGAATTACAATGAATGATAAAATGATTACAGTAGCAGTGGAACCTGTGATAGAGATAGAGAGACAAAGATGCACAGCAGCAGCAAATCATCAACTAACTATAAACTGTAATGGAGAACACGAGAAGGTCGATGACCATCTTTGTTGGGATGGATTTAAAGCTGCAGATCAGTTGTCCCTGGTTGACCAGTAGAGTTGGTGAATTGTGGTGCAATCGCACTGCGTGCATTTGATTCCTGTGACTACACTGAGGCAGTGCACTCATATCCCCTCTCACCTGGTTTTGCATGGTGGTCATCTTGGGTTAAGAGTGGCCTGCTATGAATCATGCGAACAAATCGTCTGCAGTGAGCAAACCTGAAAGTAGCGAGTGGTTCAATAACAAGTCCCACCACCCTCCCCCTCCTCAGTATGAAGTCACAACCTGCATTGTATTGCTGGAAATTTTGACTGCAGCCAGTCAGACGATTAGGTTAGAATTTCCTTTTTGCACAGCGACAGGAAGGCAGTCTTTCAACGCTAAGACGTGGCAATAAACATAGGCATATTGTGATTTTGTTTCTTGTGTACTGTGCTCTGAACCGGCCTCTGAACGCCTCTTCTCCTACATGTCTGTCTGTCGCATGGCAGGCTGACTCAGGTGAGTGGGAACAGTAACCTCCAGTGACCCTGACCATCGTGTAGCCTCCACCCCAGCCCCATTTGGGTTTGTTTAACTCACAGCATGGGAGACGGTCCTGAAGGCATCCTTAGACACGTTTATTGACGTGATGGTGCTCCATATCTGAAGTTAACCTGATATTCAGTAGTCAGACCAACCAGTTACCCCATTATTCTTTTAGTCTTTCATTCCATTTGGATGGTCTGTCAATTAGCAATCTGAGTGAGGCTGAACTGTCTCATTGCTTAGCCTTGTGGCTGATGGAAAAAACCCCATCACATCCGCAGTCCGACAGTTGACTGAAATCTGTGTTTTTCTTTCATCAGCCACAAGAGGCAGGAAGCCTAGTCCAGCTTGGTGCAATAGAAAAAGACAAAGTAGATGAAGATGTTCTTAAAGTTCATCCAGAGTTTTGGTTTGGAAGAGAAAAGACCTCCCTGGTTGATGAACAACAGAGCACAGCCCCCTTCATTCAGGACCGCCTCCTACACAGCTAGCCCTCATTCATGAAGAAAGTCTTCAATAGCTTTGTTTCAAATCCATGCTACATTCTGATTCTACTCTCCAGACATGTCTGTGTGCAGTTGATGGACATTATTGACCCACCATGTGATGTCCAGATGAAATGGGGGATGAAATGGAAATGGGGGGTGAAAGCAGAGGGTGGCTGTGACAGTAAGCACTACTGCACACTATCGTATGTAGCATGGAATTGGGAGACAGCTCGTATGTTACTCCATTGTTCCCATTTGGTTGTTGGTTGAACCTCTGCCTGCATGTTGGATTTGTGCCAGTGATACTTTAAAACATCACTGACTGCCAAATTTTTGACCATATTATGATAAACCATGTCGTATCTGTCGGTCTATGTGTTTGGCTCATGTTTGCATGCAGGCTTGCTCAGCTTTTGCGGTGCTCCTAATATTCTTCATGCTCACTCCCACAGATTTGCTGCTTAAAAGGACAGAGGGGCTTGGCCAGTCAGCCCACTTTTGATGGCATCCACATTGTCAATCACTACGTGGGGGATGATGGGTCTTACCAGTCTTCAGATGAAGACGGAGTCAAGAACCCCACCTTGAAGAGCACCCAGCAGAGCAGGGGCCGTATCAGACTGCAGCCCAACCTCAGGGACACCGACAGCGACGACGACGACGAAGATGACGAGGCCCTGCGACTCTCTGTACCACAGAGCAAGTCCACCACCGTGTGACCAGCACCGACCGCTGTACGACTGCCACAGTTTGGGACAGAGGCTGTCAGCGCCTGCTGAGGGCGAGGAGGTGTTTCCAGCAGCCATTTCAGAGGAGGAGTCTTTGTCTGGAAAGGAAATGCATCATCATTTCATATCACAAGAATCACACTTCTGGATTTACTTTGTTTGTTTGTAGTTTTTCATTTAGTTATCTTCTTGAGAGCAGCAAACACCGAGCACCACTGGCAGAAGCAGACATTTAAATAACGTGGAGCCAATCAAACTGTCGAGGAGGAGGAGGAGGAGGAGGAGGAGGTCTGTCACTCCTTTGACCCCTCCTGTAGGTACAACACAGACAAAGAGACTGTGCAATAAAACCTTTTATGCTATATTACACACTTCATCCAATGAGTTTTTATATTTTTAAGCATTTTATAAATGAACATCAAAATTGTATTGATGCCGTTACTACTAAGTGTCCATCATGCAGAGGAAGAATTGTACAAAGTGTGTGTGTGTGTATGTGTCTGTGTGTCTGTGTGTGTGTACATATCTATTGTCTCAGTGCGCTCAGTCAGAGGCTGCTTATCAAAGCCACTGGCCAGCGTTGACTTGATCTTTTTGGCCTTAGCACATGCCGCATGCCTTTCACCAGCGAGGTCAATGTGACATCTGCATACTTGTAGATATGTAAATGTGTATGATGTTTTTGTTTCTTTCAATTCCTTTTGAACTTGAAAATATGTATCTATTGCATATCCTGTGTTTAGAATATATTGTACGATTGAGGAAAAAAAGGGACATATAAGTTTAATACAGTAACACAACCACAGATCCTGTTTTTGACACGAGAGAGGAGAAATGTGTCGGGACAAAAACAATAAGTCATCATTCAGCTTATTAATAAGATGAATTAGTGCAGACGAGGAGTCTGGTGGTTTTTTTTAAACTGCTCTTGGTGTTTGAACGCAGCCTGACTTCACTTTCAGGATGAGCCCCAGCAGTTAAGCCCAGTTCAGCACATGCGCTGATGACATGAGTAATGACATGAGTAATGTGTTTCGTTTATTTTGTTTTGCATGGATACCGAGATAACACCACATAATACACTTTACCCACGTGATGTGGAGGGAAACCAGGAGCTGTCAGTGTTAACCAAAGTAAGCGTATGTATGTATGTACACACACACACACACACACACACACACACACACACACATATACATATGTGTGTGTATGTGTGTGTATGTATATGTGTATATGTTCACATTAGATATTTACCACATTACATCACGACAGGTCTGTTTATATATATATATATATATTATATTAAGAATGTGTGTGTTTTGTGTGTCTGTGTAGCGTAGTGCTTATCTGCGGGGCCAGTTCCTCTCGATTTTCCATGCAAGGACCTGGATGTGTAACTAATTTCTCTAAATGTCTGTATTGAACACTAACTCCTGTATTCAAGTGAAAGGTGAACGCAGAAGTCTTGGCACTCATGTCCAGTAACCAGAAAAGATTGTGATGATGATGATGATGATGATGTCGTCCCCTATGATGATGATCATAGGGGACGACGTGTTGTTGTGGTGGAAGATGTGTTGTTTGGTGGGAGAGGAACACGTTTATGGCACTTTTTTGTTGTTGTTTTGTTTTTGAGTCTGCAGCGCAGTAAGGACACACATGGCAACACTATGGAGCAGTCAGCACACTCTGGAGACTAAATGAGACTGAGTGTGTTGTGTGTATGTCTGCGTGCGTGTGTGTGTGATGAGTTCACAATAAAAACGTTTGATAAAAAGTGCTGGACTGATGTCTCGTGAATGCAGGCAGTGTTCAGATGACTGTGAGCACATGTGGGATGTTTTGTCTCAGCGCTGCCTTCCTCTGTGAAGATGTGACTTCGATTGGCTGCTTTCAGGAAGTGATTTCTCGCGGTTTTCAGAGCTGAGCCTCAACTTACTAATCATTTCATGCAGAAAACCACATTTTAAAAGCGCATTTCTCTCCGGGCACCGAAAGATTAACCAGGTTTGTATCCTCACCGAACGCTGTGGAGATGGTTTTATTGATCCGGCTGCTGCTGTTGATGATGATAATGCTGATGGTCAGAGCGCTGGGTCTTTTTTTCTGCTTCATATTGCACTGATTGATCATGCTTGCGGGATATTCTGAACGTGCATGTTCGTGGTGCACTGGAGGGCAGGTAGTTAGTCAACTGTTTGACTGCTGGGCAGCTTCACGTCTGAAACAGACACGTGCCTGACTGTGCCCACAAAAATCTGAATCCGAATCATTTCAGCCTGAGTCGGTAAGTTCGGATTTTAAATGATTGAAAATCAAATCTCCTTCAGCCCAAACAGATATGAGATGACACATTTTTAATACTACAGCTTTTTATTTTATTTAGGTTTTTCTAACCTGATATTTGCCCTGAAACGTTCAAGGCACGTTAAAAATCAGAGTTTGGCACAGTGTGGGAGGCATGAATCATTTGGTGCTTTCACGTCTAGAGGCGGTTTATAAATTTAATTTCAAAATAGAGCAGGACATGTTTGACTAGATTATGCAAAAACAATAAGGAAATCAATTTAGTCAAGCACAACCAAAAAACACACATGGACAAAACTCTTTTCAGACGAGACAAAGTTCTGCACAACAACAGGTAATAAAACATTATTATTATTATTTTATCATTATTATTATTTGATCATTATTATGCCCGTGCTGTATTTAAGTTGTGATGACAGGATGTCACAGTTGGTAACTGTTACGCAGTCCTCTCTGTCGGCCTATCGCTCCTCTCCGGGCAGCAGGGGCCTACCTTCTCCGGCTGCCTTTATCGGCTTCGGGCTTCATATCTTCAGCAGCACGGTGTCCGGATGCCCATCACGCCGTCAAACGTCTAATCGAGCCGGGGCATGTGGCGCTTTGATTTCCTGTCCTTCATGTACTGATAGGCTGCTCTGCCTTCCCCAGTGAGACCTGGAGCCATCACAGTGATCCGAGAATACATTTGATTGGTCCAAACTGACTTGAGCTGATTTGTGGATTAAATATGTCTGTGTTAAATGTTAAACTTACAAATGTCAAAGAATGATCTAAATGTTTGGGCATTGGTCAAACTAAAATATTTGTTTTTAAAAATGAGATTCGGCACAAAAGGACAAACACAGAGCAGTAACACACACTTCCAATGAAATATTAATGCTTTCACATTTATTATTTTTTTGTGGTAATCAAAGTTCCTCTTTCTCACATCACTGCTTTGAAAAATTCATTTGTTGCATCTGCTTTGGATAAAAGGCACCAGGACGCACGGCCCGCTCTTTGTTCTGTGCATGAACAGGCGCTACAATCCGTGCACAGAGAAGCAAACTGTGTGTGTGTGTGTGTGTGTGTGTGTGTGTGTGTGTGTGTGTGTGTGTGTGTGTGTGTGTGTGTGTGTGAGCTTCTTTCTTCTCTGTATAATGACCAGCGTAATGTGAAACTGTCACCGCAGGCCTGAGGACGGTGAGTGTCTGTCACATAATAACAGTCTCCTCCAGCTGACCACCAGACCGATGCCAAACTTCTGTCATGTGCGTTTAATGTGAGGATTTTATTCTGAATTATTCCTGTTTAATAAACAGCTGGATTCTAATTTTGTTCCACGTATTTTAGGAGAAAAAAACTCCTGAAGCTGCGGGGATGTACAGACTGTGTGACAGTTCAAAGTGAAGAGGATTATCTGTATTAAGGACTCTGTTGGTTCAGACTTCCCCCCCGCCTTTTTATTACCACTACATGCTACATGTTTGCTGTGACACCCTGGGGTGCGCCTCCGCGTTTCCTCCCTCCCTGTCAGATTGAGTAAGGCGCCGATAAGGCCTGTATCACTTCTCTAGATTATTGCCACAGGCTCCTCTGGAGACACGAGCTGCAGCCTGATCACAAAGACAGGAGGTGTGTGTGTGTGTGTGTGTGTGTGTGTGTCCTTCAGATTCTCGCTGATTGGTTTTATTCTTAAAATAAAGAATGTGTCCTCTGGTGTGTCTTGAAACAGAGTCATACACTGCGTCACACGTGTATTTGCATTAAGGAGAAGTGATAAGAAGTCGCCCCCTCCGCGCACTATTTAACCTGTAACAACATACGTGCTGACTAAAAACACCCCGCAGGCAGATCTGCTTTTTGCGTGCCGCGCAGTGAGCTGGAGGAGCCGCTGCAGAGACACCTGTCCGCGCCAACACCTGGCAGGCGGGACGGAGTACTGTGTGCGCATGCTCCGTGGACAGGTTGAAATCTCTTAAAGAACTTGGCCCCCGGCGTCTCTCCACCAGTGGAGATCAAATCTTTGCAGGGTTCACAGCGAGCAGCGAGCAGCGAGCGCCTCACCCCGAACACTGCTCCGTGCAGCTGGATTACTGCTGCGGCTCGTCTCCTTCTTCTGCTCTCAGATCAGTTGTTGTGCTCTCAGATCAGAGATGCCTCGCTCCTTCATGGTGAAGAGTAAGAAGGCGCACAGTTACCACCAGCCCCGGAGTTTAGAGGACGACTACAGCCGGCTGGACACTATTCTGGCGCACATATGCTCAGGTTTGTGCAAAATGCGTCACTTTCAAAAATATTATTTTCAACCTGAAATGTGACTTTTTTCTCTCTCTCTTTGGTTTAAAATGAATTTTTGATTTTACAGGAGAATTATTATGACCACAGATCAATTCTATTATGAAACATTATTGAACAAAAGTCAGTCAATTCTAATTAGATTTTTAATTTTAAATCCAATTTCTGTCTTTGTTTTTTTTTTCTATGTATATATAGATATATATCTAAATATGTGCATATGTTTGGTAACACAGTCTGACTAATGAAAATGATTTTTTTTTTTTACTTCCTAAAAATGAAAAAGCAAAAATGAAAGTGGAATTTCTGATTTTTACATCAGCACTGAGATTTGAGCAAACGAAAATCACTTCCATGAATAAACAGTGATTGATTTTATTTCATCACTCAGCTCTAATATTTTTCTAATTTAATAATAATCCTGTTTCCTCCATTGCAATGTATGATCGCAGTGATACAGCATTAAAGCAGCACCACAGTGTCCTCGCCTCCTGTTCGTTAACACGCTGACTGTCCTCCGTCTCTCCCCTCAGAGGCGGATAAGCTCCCAGAAGACACCGACCCGTCGGTGGACAGATACGGCCTCTCTCCGGACTCACACCTGGCTGACGCTGCTGATTTCTCCCCGAAGTCCCCGCTGAGCTGCGCCGACAGTCTGTGCGGCCGCTCCACGGACTATGAGGACTTCTGGAGGCCTCCGTCCCCCTCTGCCTCACCGGGTACGCACACACACACACACACACACACACACACACACACACACACCTTACGACCCTGTAAACACCTAAAACAGTGTACACATTAAAGGCCGGAGGGGAGAAAGTGTGAAACCTTATGGATGCAAACACACTTGATAAGCTGACACTCTGGAGGAATATTTGTCTGTCTGAAATCGGATTTTCATCCTTTAGCACATTTTGGAGCCATAATATTACTTCAGTTTAGATGATCACATAAGTTCTGGTCTCTGTAAGGAGTTTAGACTGGCTCTGTATGGAGAGTGTCATGAGGTAACTTGTGCATTGATTTGGTGCTGTAGAAATGAAGCTGAATGAAAGAGTTTAATGTTTTGTATTATTCCTGGTCGGTGCTGTCACAGGAAGCCTCTCAGACTCACTGATCACAGCAGCTGATCTGTTTTAAATGAAGCTGTGTTGAGCTTTTGGGGGATGTTAAGACAAACACTTTATTATCAAGTAAACCTTTTCTGTCTTATTTTGCTGCTTTCTCCCACACTATCATCCTCTGAAAGAACATTGCATGACTCCTTGTGCCCCCGTCGGGCCCCTGTGGGTTCCTGGAAACGCCCCGCTTCAACCGTGTCAGTGGTTTCATTAAAATTTCATCTGACCTCTCCTCTGCTCCCCTCTCTCTCTCCAGTTGATTCAGAGAAATCCCTGTCTCCTCTGGTGGATGAGGCCCAGCCCTTCACTGTTCCCTTCCGGCCGTACGCATGGAGTAGCTACCCAGGGCCGGGGCTGAGGCCCCTTGTGCAGCAGGGCCTCCACCCTGGCATGGAGGTGGACAGGGGCCCGGCGGGGATGACCTTCTACGGGGACAGGAACGTCCACTCGGGCCTGTACTCGGACCAGGCTTTGAGTGAGGAGCCTTACGGCGGCTACAGGAGGCACGCAACTGCTCTGCTGTTTCCTGAGGGAGGCCTGCATGGAAAGACCCACAATGTGAAGGCCCAGTCTGACCTGCTGTGCTCCAGTCTGATCCTCAATGGTGCTTACAAGTGTGTCAAGTGCAGTAAGGTGAGGATGGGATGGGTCACACAGCCTCTGAACTGCAGCCGGTGTCACCTAAAGTCAATATAAAACCGATGATCTCAATGTGACTGTCAGAAAACACACTGCTCTGTCTGACCCCTGACCTCTGACTCAAGCAGATTTAAGAGAGGGATTAAAGATATATGATATAATATATTATTAAGTATATATATATAAATAACTATATAATTAATAATTATTTATTTACTGAAGAAAAATTATTTCTACTTCAAGCAAAACTTTCTTATTTCCAGAACATCCAGAACTTATTGTTCTCTTTCTCTCCCCAGGTGTTTTCTACTCCGCACGGTCTGGAGGTCCACGTCCGCAGATCGCACAGTGGCACCCGGCCATTTGCGTGCGAAATCTGCGGCAAAACCTTCGGGCACGCAGTCAGCCTGGAGCAACACAAAGCCGTGCACTCTCAGGTAAACCCCACACGTCCTGATATTCACACCTCACTGTCACGGTGGCCGTGCTGACTTGACATCCGTAACTCACTGACTGACTCTGACTCTGCTCACGTTTCAGGAAAGAAGTTTCGACTGCAAGATATGCGGTAAGAGTTTTAAGAGGTCGTCCACGTTGTCGACGCACCTGCTCATCCACTCCGACACGCGGCCTTACCCCTGCCAGTACTGCGGGAAGAGGTTCCACCAGAAGTCAGACATGAAGAAACACACTTTCATTCACACAGGTGAGTGGAGGAGGAAAGGCAGATTGTGTTAGAACACGTTCAAGTGACATTTCTAGGAAAGCAAAGAATCTGCGTAACTTGTGCGCAAAAGTCTGAAATCTGCCCGGCAAAGAAAATATCATTTAGCTGTCGTTCAATAAAAAAACAACAACTTAAATGTGTTTTTATCTTCAGGTGAGAAGCCACACAAGTGTCAGGTGTGTGGAAAAGCGTTCAGCCAGAGCTCCAACCTCATCACCCACAGCAGGAAACACACCGGCTACAAACCGTTCGGCTGCGACCTCTGCGGCAAAGGTTTCCAGAGAAAAGTAGACCTGAGGAGGCACAAAGAGACGCAGCACGGACTCAAGTGATCTGTCCTCACTGCTCAAACCATGTCATGTCATCTGACTGCAGAGTCTCTATGATCACTCCTCAAACGAGTGAGGACAAAGACGCCACAGACTGAAGACGAATGCGCCTTTGTTTGGACATTTCTTGGATCACTTTGATCCTCTTTTGTAAAAATGTGAAGGAGCATTGGAAACATATATGTATATATATATATATAACTATATATAACTAGATATAGAGTATATAGATATATATAGTTATATATATAGTTTATTATTTATTATTTACAAAGGGAAAAAAAGACATTAAACCTCGACGGACATTTTTCTGGCAACGCTAATTATTCTCCATGAAGGTCCAGACAACCAGAGATAAGCTGTGAACTGCAGACGTGAATGATGGAGTGTGACACAGTCACTTCATCGTGTGATAGAATCAGCTTGATGGGACAATAAAAGCCCAAATGTTTGTACTCCACTCGAAAAACCGGATCGACAGTGAAACCATCAGAGGGAAAAATCTGCGCTCCTCCACAGAGCGCCCTGTTGTCGGTTTGGAAACGATGCTGGCAAAACAGCCTCGTCACTGTGTGATTTAACAAACAGCCGAGCTCTTACCTTCCACCTTTTTACGTTTTGCACATTTTATTGTCAAAATTAACTTTTTCAGAATATTTTTCTCCTCTAGGAAATGTTCTTTTCTGTTTGGTTTTTATTGAAATAATAATAATAATAATAATAATAATAATAATAATAATAATAATAATAATGTTTTTTTAAAAATGCAATAAAATGTAAAAGTGGAATGGTCTGACATTTATTTCTTCGGAGGTTTCATCAACGAAAAGTATTTTTTGACACCTTGCAGACCCCATAGCTCACAGGCCGAGAGTCAATTTATTTTGTGTTATTTAATATAGCATAATGTGTAAAGTGCTTTGTTATAATATACATATAAATATAAGAGAATAAGATCTTTGTTTTCAGCGTGTTTACACTGTTAAAAAAATCCCTGTAGATTTCACAGTGAAAAAAACAAAAAAACAAAAATATGCCATGAAGTGTGACTGTGTTTCCCTACAGTAAAACACAGTCACACTTCAAACCTGTATTGCTACAGCATTTTAAGGGAATAAATACTGTTCATTATACAGTAAAGCACTGTACAACCGCAATGTTGGAAAAGGTCATGTCGTATTTATTACAATGAAATTCTGGCAACCACAGCTTTTTAATGTAAAAACAACAACCATTTTTTAAATAAAAAAAAAATAATTTTATACAGTGAATTTAAACCAAAAACACAAAAACAAACCAAAACAAAGGCTGAGCACATCACACGTCTCACTGCTGTGATTGTAATTGCCCAGAGGCCTCCTCTGCTCCTGTTTGTTTTGACCACTGCAGCCATGTTTGAACCTGAAACAGCCTGAGCTGATTTTACCGTTAGCCAAATGTCTTTTTACCCTCATGGCTGTTATTTAAAAAAAACAACAGAAAGGACTCAGACACAGCAGCTGTGATCCTCTGCTGCTGGGATGAACCTTCACATTCTGTGACAGTGATGAGCACAAAGTGATTTCATTTGAGGAGTTCAGGTGGATAAACTGCAGATCAGATAAGCTGCTGACAATAAAGTGAATCGGGTTAAATAAAGTGATTGAATATGGACAAAAAGTATGATGATTAACAAGAAGAAGCTCCAATGAGTCATAATCAGAAGGTACCAAACTTCTGTTTGAAACAAATAAATCAACAGTTATCAGAAGAACATCTCACCTCCTACGCCTCTGACCTCACAGCTGTCCTCTTTTGATTCTTTCACTCTCATCTTCTCGAAGAGGAAAAAGAAAGAGGAAGAATCAGTTAGTCGACATTGATTGAAATCACTGACTCACAAGGATTTTCTATGCCTCACTTCCCCCCAAATAATCAACAACAACCAGGCCTGCGAAAACACTGAATATTTTAAACCCCAAGATGAAGAGACGGGAGGAAAAGGCGAGCTCATTTAAAGCTTAATGGAGCTGCTGTGCAGAGTCAACCACGCCGTTTTATTCTCTTTAAATAAAAAATCAACTTGTGCAACAACCTCACATCCCTAATCTTAACATAGCTCAGAAACACGTCGGTGAAGTGTGATTTAGAAGAGAGTTGCTCACTTGACAGGAAATGTGCAGTTTATACAGGAAATTACTGAGCTTCACACACACAAATGTTGTCATGTGAAAAGGGCACACACTCTCTGTTCAGACTGGGTGATGTTGAATCTGGTCTCAGGGGAGTTTCCTCCTGTTGGAATGAAGCTGAGTTTGCCATTAAGTGCCTGTGAGACAGGCCTCGAGCCCCCAGCCTGATACGACCCTCTGAAGCAGCTGGGCAGGTGACTCACGTCAGGTGGGACATCCAACTTCTCTCAGAACTTTTGCAGCTTGTTATTTCGAAAGCAGTTTGTTTGTGACTGATGTTTTTATCTCATAGGATGTTGCATGATTTCCTCTGAGAAGATGCTCCTCATGCACAATCTCAGAGAGAAGCTTTTCAAGCAAAGACCTTCAAATGTGCCATTAGGCTGACCAGATTTCCTCAAAGGGCAGCGGTGGATTTTTTTTTCTAAAGCATTACCACACTGCCCCGAGGCATGTATCAAATATGAATAAAGAACGTCTTGATCGATTGGAGTGGGCGAGTAATCAGAGCATTGCAGTCTTAAAGGCTCAAATCTAGGCCTGCATCTTGGTCTGTAAGAGCACACACTCATGCAAAACACAGATACACATCTGTGCACACAACACGCATCCAAACAGAGGCATGACTGCAAGAGTGTTTGCTTGCTAGAATTAAAAAGTTTCAGTGTCTGGGTTTGGTGATTTGAAATGATCCAATATTCATCACAAAACGAAACACAAATGATAGAAGAGAGATCTCAGGGATGTTTGACTTGGATTTTTTAATGTTAAAACTGGATCGTTTATTATTGTACAGCCTGTAAAAATGACTTCATCTCAAATCTACAAACACCTTTTACAAACATTTTCCTTTAATGTAAAGAAACCAAGCTCCTGAAATGGGACATAAAAATAGTACGCTTATGAAACTATCCTCCAAGATAAGATAAGATCACACACATGCAGCTGAGCATCAGCAACATCTGATGAACGGTCAGATTCACATGTACTTTACACGCAGTGATGAGAGAGCAAATGTGATTACCACCCTGAGGGTGAGCGGGCCTGTTGTGTATATTGTAATAATAATGTGGTATTGGTTCAGCAGATTTCACACAGGTTTGAGGAGTTACAAAGAGAGATAACCTGAGAGAGACACAGGATTTCTAACGGCAGGCTGTCGGAGAGAGAGCACTGATTAATATGCTCAGATGAAGGTGATGTTTTCACACACACACACACACACACACACACACACACACACACACATACGTTTCATTTAGGACTTTGTGCATCATGGAGAATTTTCCCCCTCACTTGTCCCCTCCACGGTGGTTGGGACAGACGAAGGGAGGCAGGGCTCATGATGTAGGACACAGCTCTTTTGTTGCAGAGGCTTATTCATTATTCACCTGATCTGAAAAACAGACTGAAACCAACTGCACAGCTGTCATCAAGCAACAAGGCGCGGACACAAATTATTCATGACTCGGCAAAGAAAAGGCAGCAGAATGAGAGGAAAATAATAACAAGAGACACCAGCGAGGCAGCTGACGGGCAGAACACGTGTGAGAGAGAGGCGGCCTCTTCGTTCTGACACACACACACACACACACACACACACACACATATATATATATATAGACTATAGATATAGAAGTGTGACACTGAAACGTCCTTAATGTTCTACTATTGTTTTAGATATTTTTGAAGCATTTTATTTTGTCTTCCAAAAAGATCTCAGGTGACTGGTGTCCTAGCAGCTTTGTTTAGAATGGAGGCTGAACCTTGACTCTTGTCCATTGCATGCTGGGTAAGGATTTGAACAGTTTAGAAAATATTACAGAAGTGAATCAGACTAAGTCTTGGTTCTATGTTTCCTGTTTTTACTCGCTCTTCATCTGTCATATTTTTAGCACAGATGAGTTCAGTTCATTTTTCTGCTGGTGACAGATGTAGGTATACCTCACATATATACAGTATGTCACATAACTAAGCTGGATGTAAACCTTCAGGTGAATCTCTTGAAGAGCTCTTCTGATCCTGTATTTTAGATTCTTGAACTACAAGCTGAGAGCTGTGGCATAACATTTGATCCCAGTCTAAATGTTCTTGTTTTGTATGTGTTCCAGTTTGATCACTCTCTTTTAAAGCATTGCATGGCCAGGCAACAAGCGACATCACTGAATCATACACATTTTGAATAATATTTGATCGATTTATTGTCATTTTTGATCAACAGGTTTAAAGCATGTATTGTTTTATGTGATTCTTATTTTATTTCATGATCCTGGTTGTTTGTTCTGGCTTAAAAAAAGGTTTAGAATAATTAAAACTACTAATATTATAATAATAATAATAAGAATAATAATAATAATAACAATAATAATAATAATAATAATAACAACAAGAATTATGGACTCACTATTATTACAAAGTGATTTTTACATTTTAAATGACACATGCAGGCCAGTGCATGTGTGTGTGTTGAGGATGGGTGGGGTGGGGGTGAAGAACAGTGTTGTTGTTTTCAGTTTTCAGGCCTGTATATAATGGCCTGTGCGTGTGTGTGTGGTCCCAGTTTTAGACACACAAACACACACACACACACACACACACACACACACACACACACACGAGTGACATTAGAAAATGGTGGTGGCCAAATAAGAGTGGACATATTTCTCCGGCCGCATTGAAAGCTTTCCATTAGCCGTGGCTCTGTTTTGAGGGTCTGGGGCCCTGAACAGCATGAGTCCATGGAGGGCAGCTACTGCTGCTGCTGGTGGTGGGTGGGGGTGGATTGATATATGGGGACCCACAGGTTTGATGAAAGGGGGGTTGGTTAAAGACATGTTTATCCGGTTCATTTAGCATTACATATCACTGGACAATTTGGATGTGAGCTGTCACTCAAGAACACAAAGGCCACTCAGCATCGCGGTGCCCTGCGCTCTGAGTGGATTCATCATTTTATATTCTGTAACAGTACAAAAAAAAACTGTGTTTGATCATTTCACTGCATCTGCTCCTGGACCACACTTTTGCCTTGTTGGCCTGGTTTGTTCTTTTATCTGAAGTCATGTCTAATAACTTATGAATCCTGGAGGTGACATTAAAAGGATGCACTCTGGCTAAAAGGCTTCATAACAAAAGATTCTCTTCTCTTCAGGGGAAAGAAACGCATGAAAAGCAAATCTTCAGAACATGTGACATGACAGAGAGCTTTGTAGCCTTTTAGTGTGTAGATGATATTCTTGTTCATTCGTAAAAGGTTTTTACATCGCTGACAGTTTGATGTGTGGAATGTAAAGCTGTGAGATTCATGCACAAATCCTTTCCTGTTATACACGAAGATATAGATGATGATTACATAGAGATGCTATATGTTTACAGTGCAGTAACATACTAGAAGTAACACTCTTATATTTTCTTGGTACCAATGAAAACATCCTTTACTTTTATCAAAGAGATTATAAATCATAATTTTATGTATCTTAGATTTTTTAGATTATTCTACTTGTACCAATGACTATGTTTACAAAACACATGAAAACGTTACAAACTCCTAATGTGTGGCTCATCTTGTTTGTATTTCTGATATCAGTACTAAAAGTAAGGTACAGTATTGTATCGACACTCTTATGAAAATGATATGGAGCCACCATGTGTGAAATTCTACAAAACAGCTAAAAGCACACTCCGTACAGAGCCCAACTTATTTTGCCAGTGCAAACATGTCTATGTACCTTCGTGCCTATTAAAAGTATTAATCCGTTCTCATGTTGGATTTGTAGAAATATCACTGGTGGTATGCAAGCGAGTTCAAAAATAAGTTTTACATTTCCTGTAATATTTAGTTTCATTATCAGGCTGATCTGTAGTCACAGTCATGCATGTAGCACAAAACTTGTGTGATGGTAAGATAGTTAGAGGAGTTAAAACGTGAAATATTAGGAAGAGAAGTGTCCATCAGGAGAACCTCTTTTTCACCCAAGCAGCTCTGGTTCTTAAACTGGTTCTGCTCAACAATTAAAACGCTTCTTATTATGAATACACCTGCCCCTGTCTGTAGATGAACAGGGCCAGCCTACACCGTCATGATGGTGGTACATGGATAGAAGAATACCTTCTGAGGTAGAACAAGGTGTAAAAAGTTTGAGAAACACTGTATTAGAATACTGAATCAAAGTAGATTTGTAGATATAGATCTACAGATGTGTCTTTTTTTGTCATTAATCAAGAGAGAAACAGAAACAGAAACATCATCTAAATGAATCAGTCATGACTTCATAAATACACATTTGCACAAGTCTTCGTCTTCTTCAGTAGGACCATGTAAATCATCTCTGGTGCAGTTTTAGAAGTGAGTATTGTGGCCAAACCTCCACCATGAAAACAAAAGAATTTTACATTTAAAGTCCAGTTAAATCAACCATGAAGACATCTTCTAAAAACGACACAGCAATGGTTAAATAAAAATAACAACAATGTTCATTTCCTTGAGTGGCCAAATCAGATCAAAGTCTTAAAAAGGCTGCTTGCTCATGACCCCCATGCACCACGACAGAGCTCAGGCAGCTTTGCATAAAAGAACGGGGACAATCGACATCACACTGCATCACCTTAATACTGACTTGAAAATGTATTTTGTATTGGTAATGAACTTCATATGTGTCAAGGAGCCACATGAAATCTAGCTTGATTCAGTGTTGTAACATCATCAAATATGAAATGAATGAGAGAACACTTTCTATGAAGTAAAACAAAGCATGTACATTACAAGCTGCAGGTCATGTATTCAAAATGTTAATGAAGTAGTAAGATGTGTTATGAGAGAGGAATGTTGAGCAGCTGTCAAATAAGCACAGCTGATATTATCTATGCAAACAGCATATGGTTTGTGAGCGATTATGGCAGCACAAGATGTGACTTAGTGATACAGTCATCCTCTTAACCAGGCCTGACTGCAGCTATAAATCTTTCTAAAAAATTCACAAGATCCATTTCACAAATGACCATGCCAAGCATGTGCCTGTATCCAAACAGCAAAGAGAGAGCGAGGCCGGAAAGACCTCCGGGAAGCCGGAGGAAGGAGTACAAAACGACAAAGATTTATTCTCAGCCATGATCAAATATTTATGCTGAGGCATTCAAGTAAAGTTACTTTTTGTGTTCTGATTTAATGAATGATTGGAGCAGTGGCAGTGCTGGGAGGCACAGATGTTGGGTTTGCTGAAGCCTGCACTAATGCCCATTCAGGGGTCTGTGTGGTCATGTGTCAGACTGCAGCAAGATCAAAGCGGAGTAATGCCATTGTGGGGATCACAGCATAGAGGAGTAGGATGGGAAGTACTTCCACAGCCCCAAAGGTCTACGCAGGGCCGTGGCCACGGAAGATGAAGCAAGAAACGATGTAGAATAGTTACTGTATTAATGTTCTGTCTGTGCTTTAAAGAACACTTCCTGTTTCTTTCTATAAATGAAAAGCTTGTTTAATAAAATGAGAGGTGACAGTGAATCATGGGCCCGCCTACCTTTAAAGCATCACATTGACCTAGTATCTCTAGTTCTTTTTATCACGTGCTAGTATGTTGCCAATCAATCCATTAGAGAGAAGCCACTTTACAATGGGTCTGCACATAGTGGGATGGATCCAAAACGACAGTGCCGCAGTCAAAGGAAATGGATCCCAGCAATGCAGAGACTCTCCCATTCTCCCTCTGGCATCCTCTGAAACATTAATGACCCCAAGATGAATCTGATCTGGCCTTCTTTACGCAGTCTTTTATCTTTAGTCTGAACTATCTATACTGATAATATCACTCAACATCATCTGAGATAAATACAAAGGAACTATAGATTAGTTGTGTCAATTTTTAGGATACATTGAAATGACAAGTATGTCATCTCAACATAAATAAATGAGAGAACTAACTAATAATACAGGATGTACAAAAACAAACAAACGTGACGTGAAATAAAAAGATTCTGTGTAAAGTTGTAAAGTCTGTAAATTCAAAGAAGGGTCTGGATCAGATGACCTGAAAGGAAGCTGTGAGTGGACAAGAAGTGCCAGGAGACATCTGTGGCAGGTGAAATACAAATTGTAACACTCGAGTGAACACTTAAACGGATAAAGGGAGTTAAAGGGAGAAAAAAAAAGGCTAAAAGCCTCCATCACTTCCAACAAGACATTGGTACCCCAAACACAGTGTGTCAGCATCTTTAAACACCGGAGAGAAGGGGAGATGACAAAATCGTTTTGACAGCCAGTTCACATGTAACATCTCCGATTCATCCACCTTGGGGAGTTGCCGGGCAGTTTTACCCTGCTGCTGGGGGGGGGGCCGTGTGTGATAGCAGAGTGGGCAGGCCTGAGCTTGTGCGCCGCGCCACACGTTGCTTATTGATCAGAGTCAGACAGGGTGTCAGTCTCCACAGCCCTCAGATACAGCAGACAGGCAGCAGTTATCTGTGTCTATTAAGGCGTCCGCTCTGTGTGTATTGATTGGGAACAACTCAACACTGGGAATTGTCATCAAAATGCCGATTTACAAAAGGTTGAGCAGACGTTGGTGAAGTCTGCCTCGTCCTGGCAGTATGGATTTGTTGACGCAGCCCAGGAAAGACTGAGGCGTGTGTCCTGTCCGGCCTGGGCCTTTGTCTCACCTTGGGAGCTTTCACCTCACAGTACACTGGTAGATAATGCAGCTTTACAGCATGTTGAAAGATATGAAAATGACTGGACTACATTACTGCGACAGCTTCTGCCAGAGCTCAAACAAATGCTCACTAAACACACTCAAACAGCACAGCCCCTCCCCACAATTGTTTGCTACAGGAGCAAAGCTTTTACAAAAAGGGGCCAAGGTCAAGATTTTCCCTTGTGAGACCACCACCTCCATTAGCTCTCAGTTCACTGAAGTATCTGTCCGATTAAAAGATATTCTACTTCTCAACTCCACTTCCAGCCTGGCACCACAAAGAAGTGCCTCCATGCTACGAGGACTTTTCATGCACATCAGCTTTACCTGCTGTCTGTCTAATGTCACTGATCACTGCTACCACCTCAATACAATACTTGCACACACTCCTGACATGTCACAGAAGGAAAAAAAAACAGATGTAAATCTCAGATCTAAATGAATAATGCCTGAATTCTATTTATCAGATTCAGTTTCAGGTTCTTGGTACTGTGCACGTTGGCCCACTGGGACATTTGAATGGAACTGAGCCATCGTTAATGTTATTAGTAACACCGCTGTTTTTCCTGCTATGAGTCAAAATGCCCCCTGTGAAAAATGTCTTTTGAGATGAATGGAACTTCACTGATGCTTAAAGAAAGTGAAGCTTTGTGATAAGACTTTTTGTCAAAGTGAAAATGATTAAAAAACAACTGTACAGAAACACACCTTTGTTACTGACCTAACTTCTTACAATGGTGAAAAATGATCAGATGAACACTGCTGAGTTGCATCATTTTTATATACTTGTAAGCTAATTTGTAGCTGCAGAGCTTTCATCAGTGTCACATATGCAGCACAGGAGCCTTTTATCCAGCAGAGACATGGACAAACTGATTTAAAGTAATTGACAATGGATAATGCAAATCAGCAATCAGATATTTGCATATCAACAGATTCATTACTACTTGAACAAAGAAGGTTGAGACTGACACACTGACATGTATAACATACATCAGACAGTATGTATGATAAGTAGAGTGTTTAGTTTGCTCACCAAGCGATCAGACAACAAGTCAGTATTTACATGAAGTATTTTCAATCTGTGGACATCAGATGAGCTTTCAGATACTCCACAGACTCCACAACAGCTGTACAACTAAAAAACATTGTACCTTTTACTTCACTGCATTTATTTTACAGCTACTTACAGTTACTTTTCAAATAAAAAAAGGAAATAGTAGAATATTATAATGTCATAATATATAATGAAAGGGGCTGTTATGTATAAGGAATCATTTTACAAGAGCTTACATTTTTCTGATCATATTTGTGCTCTTGAATGCAGGAGTTTTTCTTCCTTTAGTTGTCAGAGCTCTTCACTGTGTATACAGCACCACATTTTAAATGAAAAGAATAATTTGTTCTGTGTGACTCGGCCGAGCCGGACCTTTTAAAAAATGTAAGTCATCAATCACAAAAGCAAATCTGGACTGTATAAAAAAATATCTTAAAATCAAATTCATGTGTGCGTGTCAGAAAGCAGCAGTGAAGCTGAAGCAGGACCCGTGGGACAGGCCCTAAACATGGCAGCTTTTCTTGACAAGCACAGCGGGGCCTGGGGAGGTTTTTGGGCAGACGGGAGAGCTTTGCAGCAGTCTGCGGAGGCCTCCGGGGGAAGCAGACTGGATAAATAGTTCACTTAGAACCTCTCGTTGTCTAAGAGGTCACTAAGGAAATATGTGATGGAAAAGGGAAAATGGAGAGGCTTTATCTCGCTCTCATAGGACTGCTGCCTGTTTGTATACGAGACTGCTCCATAAATACTGCACTGCATGTGCTGCACCACTGAAATGATACAGTCATTCCTGCTCTTTCTTTCAAGCAAAACATGTTCAATCAGGATGTATCAACATGTAATAATAAACCATGAAAAACAAATAGTGTACCTTCAAATATCATTACAGAGAAAAATAATGAAACCTAAACTCTGATCCTAAACCCATCTACTGGAGCTGGAATGTATACAAGACCGTCCTCTATGCACCTTGTTACACTGCTGTGTTGTTGTCGTCCAGCAAATTAAATATAAATGGACATGTGATATCAGTGACCTGAGATACATGTATGCCTCCGAACACTGCCGAACGCTCCCCACATGCCTGGACAGCACTCAGACTGTCATATAGTATCTTCACCTGACCTGAAGACTGCTTGCGATATTCATTCATGGAAATGGATACTTCAGCGAGTGCTTCCAAATAAATGTACTTGCTGCTCTAAGATAAATTGCAGGTATAAAGCTGCAGACTGTGTGTCAGATTTCACACTGGAAAATGTTATCTTCTCACACAATGATACAGGTAGCAATATACAGAAAGGGCCACATCGTATTTAAGTGTCCAGTATCTGTATATATTATTTAAACAAAGTCAAATAATACACAGAAATAAGGCATCAGTGATGTCATGATGAGTTCTTTTATTTTGGATCATTTAAAGGCAGAGAAATGTTCTTTTTATGTGTGAACACACTCCTCTGATCAGTTTTTTTTCTTATTTGATTCTTTGTTTTTGTCCTCTGTGTTTTCCTCTGAGATGGGATGAACAATCAGAATTTAGCACCCTTTGAATCTGATGACAGTTAGCAGGTCGTTTGGTGGCAGTCAATCAAATTGGATCAAACTGCACACACCAACATTTTTAAAGAATTAAACTTTTAACAATAAATACATTCAGATGTTGAGGAGAAATAAATTGAATGATTTAGGGGCTTTAAGTACATTTAACTGATACCTCTGCCTGTATATGCAGGATTTACCTGTAATGGAGTATCTTCACATTGTGGTGTTTCTTGTTTTTACTGGAGTATGAATGAAGGCTTTTTTAACTCCTGTATCCATCGGGAATCCATAGATATGTCACAGTTATGATACAGACAAACAGTGCCCCCCTGAGTTGTAAAGGGAGCACTGCTTTTACTCACTCTACAGAGCGCTTCTCAGTAGTTTGTGCCTGTGACTATGAAAGCAGCAAAGAAAAGAAGTGGGCATTTAGACATACATCCAAACTGAAGCTCACATGGTTGCTTTTAAAGTAGAAAGTTAGAAAATAGAAATGAGTGTAAAGTGTGTGTAAAACTTTACAAAGTACACGCCTTCTCTGGAGCTTTCTAAAGTCTTCCTCAGCAGACAGTTGTTTTATTTGAAATGAAGTCATTCAATAACATTTATTTCATCATCTAATCTGCTGAACTTCAGCAACTGAAAGCTTAAAAAACACTTGCAAGCAATGTCATAAACACATAGTGAGATGCTATTTATTTTTGTATTTCCTGTACCCTGAACCACTGTCAAAATAAAACCTCATCAACCAGCAATTACGAATGACAAAAATCAGTGACAAACATGGAGTGAGCGGCAGTCTGTACTGTGTTTGCTTTGTGGCTTTTGTCTAAGGCTTTCATCACACAGCAATACACAGAGCAAACCTAAGCAGCAGATGTCGGCTAAATCCGACCGTTCAAACACACTTGTCTCCCTATTCATGTAAAATCAGGACTTGAGCTGCTTTTTTTGCTGAAGCTAGACTGGCTGGAGCAGGAAGTCAGTGATTGTACTTCTATTATATTACACACGAGAGACAACGCTGGGGGGAAACCATGATCCTTCCTTTGAAGCCTTTGTGTTTGCACAGAGGAGCAATATGTTGTCATTAAGCAATCATGGAAAGGCATTTTTAATCCCTGTGCTCCTCTGTACAACAGGCTTGTCTATTTAATTATATAGAAAAGTCTGGAGCAGTCAGCACGCGCCACAGGTGGATTTATTTGTCTAACATGCTGTCAGATTACAATGAGGCTCAGAGCAGTGCTGCGGAACACGGTTGCTTCGCTTGTTTTAGCAAGCAACAAATCAGGCATACATCATAGTATTGTTGACCCTTTCCCAAATCAAACCACTGTCATTTACACGAGGATGCCACTTTTAGTGCAGTCTAAAACAAAGGCCCCAGCAATGACCAGTCGATTTTAGAATGATTTGGGTGTTCATACTGAGAGAGTTTTCTAATATGTAGCCTACCCTCATGGTGTATTAATGGACAAAATATGAGAGCATCAATAGAATTTCACAGCAGCACAAACCAGAAGCTAAAGTTTAAAGGTCTAAAATGTCATATTTTTGTTGAGGTGTGTACATTTCCACAAATGTTTTCAACAATGAAAAAATTGTGAGAAATCTCATTTTTTTCAAGTGCATTTTTCTCCTGCTTCTTGTTGCTAAAACTCCTGAGGAAATATAGGACACATCGTGAAGAAGGAAGTCAGTGAGCATAACTAAACACCAAAACATTATGACCCTCATTACGTGAGGATTTATTACAGGACAGCATTTTAGTTTCACTACAACTAGAAAGTGAGTTTTGTTGTTCTCAATTCAATCTGCATATTTTAACAGTATTACCACGCACTGACAACCTATCTTTGACAATGATAAAAGGGTTAGAAGGGATGATGAAGACAAATTCCAAGTCTATATAATTTGATTTAAATACCGCAGTAAAATGAATGCAAACCAGTGGCCATTGGAAAAGTAGGTAATGTACACTTCAACAATAACACCTAAACATGCCTTTAAAGATGGTTAGCAGTATTTCAGGTTTACTTTATTTGTTCTAAAACAAAAAAATCTTTGAGTTAAGTGTAAAGTGGGACAGTTGCATTCCACAGTAAAAGTTGAAAATGCATATGAATTCTATTTTAATCACAGACTGTTAGTGGCATATCCCCACCTACAGTGCAGGAAATTAAGCAAATATTTCAGCGAGTGGATGTGAGTGGTGTGACCACCTCTGCACTATTTCCTTTACAGAACTGAAAGCGTTATTCGACTGGATCCTTCCAGACAGTTCCACACTTTCTGTGACCACACAGAAACCCTCTGGTTTAATCCTATTACATGTTGAGCACAAAGGGAGATAAGAGGTTTATGTCGGACTTCCTCACAGGCTGAATCTCTTGCTCCCTTCGGGGTTACACATTTGGTCATTTTGGATGCTGCTGCTGATGCCGGTGTCTATTGTGCCGCATTGAAAATAAAAAACATATCGATAACAGGATTGCCTATGAGGGGCTGAGGAGACACTGATGATGGATGAAGATCAGGTGGATGACGTGATTCAGAGATGGGTGAGTCAACGATATTCTTAGTCACTGTAGTACATATGAACTTCAAGTGAGTGTATACTTAAAAGGACCAGTGTGTAGAATTTAGTAGCATAGAGTAGTGAAGTTACAGGGTGTGACCAACTGAATACCCTTATATTCTTATTCCATTTTTGCTATATTCTGACAATATACCTTTAAGAGATCAATCAAATAACACACCTAATTTGATTAATAAGCTGCTGGTGTCAGCTAAAGGGTTGCAGACCAACCCTCTATCATACTCACGCCATACTTCCCGCTCACTAACATCACACGTCAGAAAACAAAATCTATTTCATTAAAATATGTATCTCATGGTTGATGCTGAAAGTAAAATTCTGCTGACATCTGGTAATAACAGTTGTTCTGTCTTCATCATGTATTTAGCGAGACATTCCAGAAGATGATTTGAAGCCAGAAGACTACCAGATGTTCAAGAGTTTGGGATCTGCCTGTCTCGCTGAGAGTGACAGTACACAACTTCTGAAATTCCTTCAGGATGAGAACAACCAGGTATTTCTCGTCCACCCTTCACCAACACAACACACGGAGACAAATCCTCAGTTCTGACTAGTGGTAGTCACACGTTACAGCTAGGAAGTGACAGTGACAAGCAGACTGACAGTGTTAATCTATCACACAGCACTAAAAGCACATACACTGCAGCCTCCAGAGTAACAACAGCTACATACTGAATTACTGAAGCGAGCAGCAGCCACTTCTCTGCTATGCCAACTATGCTAAACACGAACATGCAGCCACTACTCTGTGCCTGCTGGCCTCTTGACCTGGAGGTGTGTGAAGGAAACAAGCAGATATTTAGTCAGATTTCTCGCTCCACTGATAACCTTCTTCAATACAGCACTCCTCTAAGTGCCCTTGGCTGTCCCATCTCTCCATGCTTCGTGCAGTTGTGTGTAGTGTACTTTTAGAAGCATGTGTCATTTCCTTTTCCTTCCTCTCTCTGCAGCTCACAGTCTACAGTCTTGGAGCCCTTTTGGCACATGCAATATTTTTTATCAGTCCATCAGATCACAATTTAACCTGTAGTTGGTCTATTTGGGTGCATGGTAATGTGTGAAACTGCAGTTGTTGCATGCACCATGTAGCAATGCATGCAAATGGTAAGGAAACACCCAACAAATATCCGTGTTTCTTTGGTTACTAATGAGGGATGTTGATTGTTTTCTCTTGTACGTAGGGGATTGTGAAGTCCATGGGTTGTGTTCTCATGGCACCTCTTGTAAATGAAGTTGTTAAAAAAGGGAAGAGTTTTGATCACAGCCAGGTGGCCATCACACATCTGACCAGGGTACGTACAAATGATCCCTGTTCTGTACATAATGAGACATGCTTCCTATTGTATCAGTTTAATTTTTGCTCTTTTGTTTAGACCTGCAGGCCTAATGAACTCCTGCATAGCTTGCTTGAAATAATTGAAGACATTGAACCAGGTGCCATTTCTGAGACCATCTTAGCTCTTGTTCCACACCTTCAAACAGGTAACACAACTTCTGATGCAATGTTGTTACCAACTTACAGATGATTATTTCCACACTAGCACATTTGATGACACTTCCACTGAAAAGAGCTGATAAGTCTTCATAATGTTTACAGTTAGACAATGGATGGAAATGATGGAAATGAACACCCTACGTACTAGTTTTAAAAAATGATATTTGGCTCCCCCTGCTGTACATTAACACTAACAACAACAACCTTGCATCTTCAGTGCTGCTTTGCCTGGAGGAGAGAAAAGCAGCATGTGTGGGCTTGGCTCTGTCCGCCCTGCAGAAGCAGCTGTCCCGGCTGCCTGTTCCTTACACCGGGCAGCAGGAGGAGGCTGATGAGTTCGGCCTGTGTCGCTGCTGCGACGCCCTGGCTGTGTTTACGAAGCCTTTCGTAGAGGAGGTGATGAGGACAAATGGAAACCACGTTACCACCTCTGAGGATAAGGAGCTGAGGACTGAGCTTCTCAAGTTGTAGGTTTCTGTCTTAATGTTGGTTGGTTGGAGTTATACGTAATAAGTAATTAAATTATGTTATGATTTCACATTTGTAGTTCCATGTACTTAATTTCTCATTATTTCTTCATTATTGTTGTTATTTTAGTGCATTTTTCCTTTTTTCTGGCTGAAGTAAAGAAAAAAAAACTACTTATTTAGGTTTTACAATATGATAGTTTGGACTTGAAACTGGTTTCAAACTTTCCAGAGTAAATTCTTACTATTATGAATAACTTTTCATTTTAGTTTGAGGTTAAAATAACACTCATTAATAAAACAGATTGTATTATTATCTGCAGCTGCATGAGGAGCTTGAGAGAACCTTTGCTTGAGGCTCAGCTGAACCAAGACAAAAAATCGTCCCTGTGGCTCTTTGCGACAGAGATAATGGTAAAATCTTTATTTTTTTTCCATCAATGGGAAAGCATTTAAACATTAGATGCTGTTTCAGTGTGAATGTATTATTTTAACTGTGTCACTGTGAACCAGGTCACACTACCTGCAATCCAAGAGTCTCTCTCAGAGCTCCTGTTCTTCGACTCTTTGAAGAAAAGCGCCCATACTGACAGTCAGTCCAAAGAGTCAAGAGCTTGTCTCGCTTATCTACTGTTTGTGCAGCTCATCACCATAGACAGCTTTCCAGCTGTATTCAGGTGAGAGCAAACGCCAGCAATGTTGGCCGTGCTCATGTTGCACATTCACTGACACACAGAGGAAACTGTGACAAACTGTTTACATTGTACTCTTTTCTGCTGTTCCAGTCCTGTATTTGTTCTTCAGTGCAACATGGAACACATCAATCAACTTCTCAGTAGGTATGCTGTCAACACAATATGAGCCGATATAATTCATGTTTGAAAAGGATTGCTTTCTTATTGTAATCTTGTGTCTTTCACAGCAAAAAGGAATCACACACGCTCAAAGGGCTGGTAAGGTCACAGGAGTCAATGGGATTCTTTGACAGATTAGACAAAGGTCATTTTTTTTTCATTTTTCATTGTGTATTTTCCGTCAGGCATTGTATGCAAAAAGCTTGGAGCGTGTGCAGGACAACAGCCTTCCAGTGAGTGTACTGGAGCTGAAGAGCTTCTATAGTGTACCACAGGTAAGAGTGGCATGTCATCAGCTAAGATTTTACAGTCTTAAAGCTGCATTAAGAATTTTACAGTCACATATCGCAAAATGAGTTTAACTGCACAGGTATGTTCATCATCAATTACTTCTGGAGGTGCTGAGACTTAAATCAGGTGACTGTAGTCAAACTGTAGTTGGGTTGTAGGATTAAGCTTAAACATTTTGAAATATATTGTTTGATAAAATGTGCAGCAAACAAATATCTACTGGTAATACTAAGACTACAAATGTTCTGCCCATAATAAGTATTGTGAGCCAGCCGGCATGCTGACAGCAGATGTAGTTGACTTAAATAAATGAATTATATGAATACTTTTTACCAATCAGTGACTTGTGGTCTGTTCACAGAACCTGCGTCGACTTCTTACTGACTGCCCAATGCAACACTTGGTGAGCATATAACTGATGAGAGGAATTTATTCTACATCTGCAACAAGAACAAATTTGTTGAATTTTTTTTTTGTGTGTGTGATTGCTGCTTCCACAGAGGGAATCAGGACTGCAGGTTCTCCAGCTCTTCATCAATAAATTAGATGCTGAGGCAAAGCACAAGTTCTTCAGGTGAGAGGCTCACCAGTCTGTGCATTAGGATGAGATTTATATGATCTGTATGTGTGCTTTAAATTCACGTGTCTAAAAAAACAACCCCGTCAAATGCATTCAGCATCTACCATACACTGAGGTTTATATGTTTATTGATATATCTATTTTTGGTCTATTCTTATACGAAATTTTGAACATTTCTTAGTTCTTAGTTGAAACTGCAGCTGTTGTTTTCCACCTTATGCGCTAATCCAAACATTTTCATATTTTTCATCAATATATCATACTTAATGTGCTCCAGTGTTAAACTACTACACATTTATGTTCCATTTAACAGATTTAATTAGATCTATATCTCAATTTTATTGTGTAAATCCCCAGATTTTTCTTTGCTTTATCTCTCATCTCACACTGATCTGAAGTCCTTTAACAAGTCCTCTTTTCTGTAACAGGTGCATGTTAAAAACCAGCAGCCATGCAGGAGTAGAGAGTTACATAGTGAAGAACATCAGGAAGCAAGTAGAATTTTCTATGGAGGTAAGATAAAGTCATTTTGTTACTACGTTTTAGAATCATTCGGAAGTTCCCGCCTTTGTATTCCACCTTAAATCTTGATCACTCAGATAATGTATGATCTGCTGATTTTATTTAAGGTGTTTAATCTTTAATAACTTTCCTCCAGCTTGGTAATGGCAATAAATGGTTCCTGGGAGTGGAGTTTCTCTCATTGCTGGGACTGGTGTTAAGTTTGCCACAAGGTGCTGACACAGATTTGCTCAACGGTATGGACAGGTGAGTAACATCAACAACAGTTTGGTGCACAGACTCATTTGTCACTAACATTAGGCATAATTGAATAACTGTAACCAACACACACATTACATAATCTTGAGGTGATGTGATGATGTTGGGGAAGTCACTTAGTGGCAGTCTACACATGTGAGACAGAAATTGTGGAAGATGTTTTCAAATCCTTTTATTTGGTCAGACCACATATATACAAGAGATGCAAGCTCTACATATGTATCTGTTTATGTTTTGGCCTATGTAACATATATGGGAAAACTAAAACAAATACTGCATTTCATAAAATTAACAAAAAATTGAATCTATTTAAAATCAACTTCAGATCTAATTGAGAGTAAAGACCCCTGTGTTTTTTCAGAGCCATCTAAACCTTCCTGAAACGTGACTTTCCTGTGTGAACTAGGATACTTCATCCAGACTGAGCCATTAATCAATGCCCTGTCTCTGTTTCTCTAGGATAATGGAGAGTCTGAATCTTCTCCGCTTTCTCATGATCAGAGACAAAGAACTGAGAAGCCATGTAAGTCAGTCTAATTCAGCACTGTCACTGCTGTTCTGCCAGCCAGCCTGTTAATGCAGAAAACTGATCGTCTTCTCCTCCTACCTTCAGACAGATGTGTGGGAAGAGCTGTGCAGGATCAAAGATGAATACCTTAAAATGCTGCGTGTGTGTATTGGCATATCAAGAACCTATTATTCAGCTGAAGTGAAGGCACTGAGGGAGGATCAAAAGCTAAAAGCAAAAGGTGCGCATTAGCTGCTAATCTTTCTAACAAGATGACACTGAAGCAACTTTGCACAAATTAAAGCTCAATTGTCCATCTTCATGCTGTGACCTCGTTTTGTTTCTGCTCCCCTAGAAGCCAGAGATGCTGCTAGATCCACCAGACTAGTCAAAAGCATCACAGTGAAACACAAGAATGTGTCCAATATGTCCCCAGAGGTCCAGCACCAGGTACAGAAACTTTCTGTCCTATTAATTACTACCTTGGTTTTGGCCCCTGTAGGACCCGCACGCTGACTATTGTTTTGTGTCTCAGGTGTTGCAGAGCGCTTTGGTGACATTCGACCTGATGGAGAGTCTTATCGTCCGTATCGAGGAGATCACAGAGGAAAAGCTGAGAACCCAGAACTAAACCAGGCGTCACATCGGACGACAGAATTATTGTTCTAAACACGGTTTTGTTTTATTTGCTCTCTCTGATAAAGCAATTTTTATATGGCAAAAATGTAAAAACAGAACACTTTGTGCTAACATACTGAAACACATCTTTTGCACACATCTTTGCTTTTTGTATATTCGAGTTCTAAATAAAACAACAGAGGTGTCTGTGAAAACGTGCTGCATCACCTGCTGAGTCTTACATAAGATCTTTTAGCATCTCCCACACAGGACTGCTTTCAACGATCTGAGCCCGAGCCAGAGCCATCCGGTTGAGGATACTGTCTACGTAGGGCTTGCTGGTGGCCTGCAAACAAATGAGCCCTATGAGACAAATGGCTTATTTCAAACAAACATGTATAGTTTATCATCAAGAACCACCAAATAACATTTGGTCTCTGCCTCTTATCCTTACCTTGGCAATTGTCAACATGCCTCTCACAATGTCAACATTGTTTCGCACAGGCAGGATCCTGAGATTACTGCCAAAGAATCTGAAAGAGGAACAGACTTCTTCAGTTAATAGAAATACAATGATCTAAGAGTTACATTAGTATCTTTCAAGCAAAACAAGACATAACACAGCCATTTATCTACCTGTGCTGAATCACAGACAAGATTTCCAGTTCCCTTTCCCCGTTAAAGGGGGCATAGAAAAGCAGGAAACTGTTCCGGTGCACTTCTACAAACGTCTTGATTCTCTCAGTGAGTCCAGATTCCTCAAAACGCTCTGGGAGGTCTTGAGGGTCGACCAACAGAAATGCAACGCCTGGGCACATTTATACATATCAAAATGGCATTATTTCTTTACTGCGGCTTATCAAGAACACAGTATCAAGAACACTGTGCTGTGTTTGAGGTAGAACTAGTTGTCCTCTGTAAGGTTGGTGTTAGTGACTCTGAGGTTATGTAACAGCAGGTTTACCTGACAGAGGGAAAATAAAGGCTCCAGACTCGACGCTGTCTGACAACCTGATCCGGTGCTGCTGCATGCTGAGCATCCTGTTTGTGTCGTGGTTCTGCTAAAACAAATACACATAATAACAATATAGATATGGACTTCTAAACTTAGTTAAAAGTCATACTAGGTTAAATTAATACCGTTTCACTTTGTTATTATCGTAGCACACTTTTATTTTAATGGTACTGCGTTAGTCACATAGCTAACAAGTCATATTCGTAATTATTTCTGTCTAAAACCTGAAAATATTTGATAAACAAATGAAGAGTTAACTGAACACTACCTGGAGTGATGTACTGAGTATAATTGTTGTTCTCCACCGGGGAGTCGTTTCTTCGTATGTTGTCATTACCCGCTGCTAGCTCAAAGTCAAATTAACTGCGTAGTTTGGTTTAAGAATACAAACAAACAAACCGTCATTCATTTGAACTCGCACGAGACCTCTGAACGCAGCGCGAGCGTCAGTTTACAGCCACGAGAGGCCGCTGTGCTTTCATTTAACGACATTTTACAACTTTTTACAATATTTTCTGTCAAAAAAGGTACAGGTGGGTTTGTATGATTAATAGTTAGTTTTTGATACAGGTGTGCCTTTATTAATTAGACTCATTTGTAGCAGTTCGTCCACAGAGCCTCGACACGGCGGACAGTTTGACTTATACACAGGTGTAATAACATTAATTAAGGCTCCACACCTGTTGTGAGCAATATGAATATCGATACGCCTGTGCTTTTCTCGATATGGCATGCCATACATACAGGAATAAACCTGTCCATGTACCCCAAACAAATAATTACACAAATCTTCACAGTGAGAAACACTTAATTTTTTTTTTCCAGAAACACAAATCTTTATTTTCAATATGACATTAAATGCAAGCCAGTAGGCCAATATTATTTTTCTTTAAGAAACTTAAGTCGACATATTATCAGAAGACTGTCATGAGAAAGAAATAAATTTTTTTTTTACTCTATTCTTTTCTAGGGCTTTGAAGCAACATCAATTTAACAGTCAAACATACAAAAATATCAGCATGCATAACAGCCCATTTGTTCAAGAAACAGTCCAGAGGGCATCATGAGGAATGCAAAAAAGCTGCTGCAAAGTCCAGAGAGTTCTGCAGGGTCCAGGAAAAGAAAAAAGATTGAGGCAGAATCATTTTATAAATTATAATAAATTAAGAAAACTGAATGGAAAGATGTTCATAGAGAAGGCATCAACTGTCCAGCAGGCTCTCCTCTGTGCAGTCAGTGATGTGTTTCCAGTTCCACGATGGTCCACTCCCCTTGTGGAGATGCAGCGTCTTCTGGGGAGAAGCTGGTCACTGTGATGCTGGTGGAGGAGTCCTCCATGGGCGAGATGAGCTCCGCCCAGCGTTTGAAGGTCTCCTTCTCTGGGGACAGGAAGGCATGTGAGTCCAGGCAGTCACGTGACAGTGACAGTGTCTGCTTGATAAGGTACTGGGCCAGGTTGAGCTCCTCAGGCACAGGGTTTATGATGCCCAGACTGGACTCGTGGTCTGTAAGGAGCTGCCTGAGCAGGCTCCAGTCCTGCTCTGCAAACTCACTGCTTTTGTCATCATCTTCTCTTTGCTTTTCTTCGCCTGCCTTCAGTTTAACATTTCTGTCCTTGTCCAAGCAGTGCTCAAAGGCTTCTCCCACATCCAGCTCATAAATGGGAGAGAGGGCTTTGGATGGTCGGCGGTCATGTTTGCAGGTTTGATCCAGTCTGTCACAACCATTGTCCCCTAAAAACAATTGACAATACTGCAAAATGACAAACTGGTTTACTCCTCCACAGTTCTCTTTTTCATTTCAGAGATTAAGTCACTGCCTACTACAATAAAACACTCATTACTGAAAGTTTACCCTTAATGCAACTGTGTCCTTTAAAAGATATTCTATAGTGAAGTAAGGTGAGGATAACATATTGGCCAAGCAGTGATACTGATGGTCACATTGGAGTCAGTTAATGGAAATACCCATTAACAGTCTTAAATTAATTTTTTAAATTCATAACTGACTGAATGATTAATGATGAAAAGGGTGTACAGTTGCCTTAAAGGTAAAGCACAGAGGAATGCTTTTCTGAATGAATCTCTTTATCCACCTGTTCAAACAAAGTAAGCCATGCACTGCCAGCACCAGTGAACTTTGCATTGGTCAGTAAGTAACAGCGATAATGTTTTGAGATTTACGTGCAGGTCTTTGAACGAGCAGACTTAAAATACTGTCACAGAAACTTAAAACGCAAGCAACAGTGCTTTTACTGTAGCAGCACAAAAGATGGCACACCACTCAGTTTCTTTTGACATCTGTTGTGTTTTCTATTTTTAACAATTTCAAAAAAGATGAAGTAACTGATCACTGTTTGATGTTGACAACAAAATCATTTACATGTTTGCATCGGGACAGACCCTCAGTAATGGTGCAGCGGGATTTCTTTTTCTGAATATGATAGTGAAAAAAGAGAGACATGGCAGAACCATGACAGCTGCTCGAGAGACACATCACATACTTTACAGAGGAGGCTACTGACACTACACAAACCTACTGAACAAAAGCTTATAGACAACAAAACACTTTTCTTAAAAACGTCTATGCATCTAGACAAGTCTACTGGGTATGACAAAAGGTAATGGACCATGGGAGAAAAAAAAAACACACACACACACACTTAAATGATGAATGGTATAGGGCAATGACAAAGGAATTTCAATAGTGACATGCATGTGTGCAGTGCAAAAGTAAAAAATAAAACAAAGAAAAAACAGGTACATTCTCCAACAAAAATAAAGAGAAACAGCAAGGAGATGCAAGGGAAAAGTTTCCCAGGATAACACTTGAAGCAGGGGCTTCACTTTACAGAAGCTTGAAAAAAATCTCTTGCTTGTAATTTACCTGAACACAATTTTTAAAAGGTGCTAATATAGCATTTTAACATCAACATGTCTTATTAATTAATCAAGATGTTAGTATAACTACTGAAAAAAGGAACGATCACTGCAACGCTGAGCAGCATCTAGTGACACTACAGTGCAAATGACTGTACCACAAGGTCCAGATTTGTTTGTGCTAAGGCGCAGAAGAAGAACATATTTATCATTTACAATAAATCTAAAGAAAAAGCAACATCTAAAACAAGAAGCCATGTGGTTTACGGGAAGTAGAGTCTAAATTTTATGAAACACCAGCTTCATCAATATCACTATCCGTGACATGATATGAAATGATCCAACAATGGTCTAACTGTAATAGTAATTATACCAACAAATTACATTTCATTTAGCATTGATATGTTGATGTTAAAATGCTACATCACCTTCAAATATCTCAAATTATCTATGGCTTCAAAGGGCCAACTGTTCCACTGCATAAAAGAAATGACAAAAATAATCAAAATCTTATTTTTATGTACATAAAAGTGCATTTATATACCTATGTCACAGGCCTTGTCACAAGGCAGATTCTTTTGGACAAATCCATGATCAGTCTTAGTAAATAGTACACTGCTTTCCCCTTTTCTGTGTAAACTGAGTTACCAAGGCCTAAATGCCTCTGACTAAAGGTAGTTCAGTTGTTTAAAATGTACAGTTTAGGTTGATTGTTATGATGAGACCAATCTCCATCTTTAAAAGGATATTGATGTTGCAAATTCAAATTTACAACAGCTATGCAATCCATGCGTTGAAATGAGAGGAAGCTTTTAGCCATGAAAATGTGATCACCACTGATTTCATTTGAATTTGAACTTTATTAATAACTAGTTTTTAAACTAGTATGCTCAATGATATCCTTTTTCTGAAAGAGGGATAGGTGTATGTTGGATGTAGGTCTAGGAATCAGAGCAGAGAATGAATCTTGCAGGGATAAACTATACCTTCACTGATGGAGTTTAGGGATAAGAGATGGGGTCAGATTTGGGGTCTAGAAGAGTCCGTAGATCATACATTACCTGCTGGAGATTGTGCAGCATGTACAGGAGAGTCCCCTGTCAGCTGAGGCTCATTTAAGTCTAGATGTAAATCAGCTTTCTTGCTTTCTGAGGGATGGGTGTGATTTTTGCGCAGCCCTCCGTTGTATTGTTCAGTGTGCCGCAGGTCCAGATGGCATGGGCGCTCCTGAGGAGTGATATCTCTAGTGTCAGCATCCAGGAGGGGACTGCTGTACTTCACTCCATCAACCTGGATGTGATTGCTCTCCTCCTGCATGGGCTCCTGGATCTCTGTGAGGAATACAGAGGATTTTTCTTCTTGGTCCTGGTCGTGTTTTTTGTGCTTCATACCTGCATTTTCAAGATGGCATGGCAGGTGGTTCTGTTGGTCACTGGTAATTGTGGAGTCTGACTCGAAAACATCACAGGGAGTTGCAGCGTCATCAGGATGCTGAGGTGGAGTTTGGACGCCCCCTTCCTCTGAGCCCAGCTCCTCACACTCATCGACTGAAAGCAACACCGACCTACGGAAGTTAGAAGTTGACTGGTAGTCGGGTTGGTCATTCTCCTGATCTACACCGTCATCGTCGAAAGCTAGGTTGATAATCCCCTGATAATGTGGCGAGGCCTCAGTTGGTGGCGGCGGACCATGACCTGGAATCACCTCAACTTCAGACCGCTCATCCTCCGTTGCCTCTTCATCTTCCTCTTCGTCCTCTGAGGAAAAGAGCTGGTGGTCGGGCACACTCTTGACAGTCACAGTGGCTTCGACCTCTGAGTGCTCCTCCTCGACGGGAACCTCATCTCTTTGCAACCAGGAACGAGGACGCTGCCTTACTCCCTCCTCCTCACTAGTGGTCTCTGCTTCTCGACCACGCAGCCGTACCTCCACCCTCAATCCTGCCCCACCTTCATACATCTTTAGCTCCTCTGGGGTGCTTGTGTCACTACTGCTACGACCCAAGAAGTCATGGCAGCGCATGGTGCCACACTTAGAAACCCCTCTGTCATTGGAGCAGTCATCATCTTGTGAGCCTCCTGCATCGTAGTCCTCTGAGCGGGGCTTGATGTCGTCAGAGGAAGTGGTGTGCGTGCTGCCAGTCTCAGACTCAGGGCTGACCTGATGGTGGATGCCGCTCCAGGTGTCCTCTAAGGGAGTGTCGGTGCTTCCCATGCTGCAGGGGGTGTCTATAGGACGTTCAGTGTCTCTTGGAGAATTCAGGGAGCTGACCTCATGAATTTGCCCTCCGCCGATGTGAGCAGGGATGACACAACTTGAAGATTGTTTACAAGTGGCTGCATGAGCAGATTTAATATAGGGGGTGTTGTTAGCTGCTGGTGTAACACTGGTCCCATCACCTGCATTGTTAGTGTTTTCTGACTGTTTTCCAGTCTTCTGGAGACTCTGCTTAGGGCTTGATTCCACTTGAAGGCTGAGTGGATCCCCTCCACAATGGCTGTTGGCTGTGTGCATTGCAGGCTGGACAGATACAGCCACCTCTGTACTATCTTTATACACTGCAACATCACCAGTGTTTTCGATTGGAGCAAGCTCCGTGTTACAGTCTAAATTTTTACCATTCACTGCCTCTTTTCCTTTGGTCCCTGACCTCTTAGAGGCAGCAGAAACTGAGCTTTTGGAAGTGCCTCCAGACTTTGGAGAACCTTTATCCACAGATAACTCAGTAGTACTTTTCAGCTTTGGGGCAGACTTGGCAGCTACTACAGAAGATTGCTTGGAGGGGGCCAAAGAGGTTTTTGCTGGTTTAGCACTGGATTTAGCTGAGGCGCCAGTCGCTGGAACGGGTTTTGTGGTCTTCTTTTTAGGAGCTTCACTGGCTGCTTTGTCTGGTGCTGAGGATTTTAACCCATCTTTACTGTCTTCTTTCCTGGGGGAAGCTGGCTTTTTCATGGACGAGCCATGCTTGGAGACTAAACCAAAGACAGAACAGAACATTAATACGCTGCCACAGTATATTTACAGACATCTGAATAATTCAGACTTTGAACAGCTCACCATGGTGGTCTGGTGTGCCTCTTCCCTTGGTGTCTGCCCTTGCTGCTGTCCCTCCAGTAGACGTTTTCTCAGTCTTGGCTTTGACACTTTCTCTCACACTTGACTTATTGGAAGGACTGTGATTAGTGAAAGAGATGACAAACATCAAAGTGACCACAAATTCTTTTACCACAAGATCACAATTAATTAATACATCTGACTTCCATCATCATTAAAAATATAAGGAGCTGCTGAGTAAAGTAAATCACAAATTCATATTTAACACCAGCAGGGGGCAGCACAGTTTTTTCTTCCATTTGGTCAAGGTCAAGCCTCTGAGACATGAGCTGATTATCAATGCAATGAATTTCAAGTTGCTTGTGCCCTTGTGAAGGATGTTCTTCCCTGGTCTGAACAATATCTAACTTTAGGAACAAGAGAACAAAGAGTACATTTTACAGTTTTGCTGTGTGCTCAAGGTTGATGCATCACTGTGACATCTTAGAGCGAGTTTACACAATACAGTTTTATAGAACCTAGCTTGGATTGTCATGATAGTTTATAATATTGAAGATCAGGTTTAAAAAATGCATAATGTACAAATAATCACTTTAACTGTCACCTATTTTTAGGTTAAAGAGAGTGCAATGTTACTTGCTCTCCTTGAGTGAATTATACAGCAGCTGCAGCAGGGGAAACGTACATTTTAGTTACTACACAGATCTGAATTGTACCATCTGTTTCAAAAGAAGCCAATCCACAGACACCAAGATTTGCTTTATTGGGCTATCCGCTTTTTATTGGCAAACGTACATGGTTGCTTTCCAGGGAGACTATTAAATATTCATGTGCTTCCAGGACAGATGGAGTTTGGATGGTGCCGATTGTAAAACGGTTATTTTTAAACACCTTTAAAAAAGGACGGAGAAGAGGCTTGTCAGAAAACACTACACAGCTGCTTTTATCCGCCTGACAGCCACATGTGCCCTAAAAAAAACAACAAGGTGATACTGTGCTGTACCCGTCTTATTCGCCCTACATTTATGTTACTGAGCATGCAGTGTTAGATATGTTTCTTTGGTTAGAATGCTTCAGGTTAACGAGGGAATATATCGGCATCAGGCTCATATTGCATCTTGGTCTGGTCATGTTAGAACGGCAGTGAGGACGCATGGTACTTATTTAGACTAAATTCAAGTTCAAACTACAGTCTATAGACTGCAGTGTGACCTGATACAAACAGTAAAAATAGTTCTTTCTTGTTTGAATGTATTGTTGTTTACTTCAGTGTAGATGACTGTGAAGGGGACAAAAGTATAATATTTCTCAACAATCTGTCTGGATAACAGAAATGTTTCTTCAAGATTTGGAATATCTTGATCTCCTGGGCTCCTCAATGTTTTTTGTCCTTCTAATATACCCTTATACGTCTCATTTAGTCATTTCTGTTGTTATACAACCTTTTCCACTGCACTTTGGGCTCTGTAAGACTAATGCTTATGAAGAGAGAGGTGAATCAGAGGTGTCATGTTCCTGTTTGTAGTCAGAGTAATATTGACCAACTACGCAGGCTTGGTTGCAGATAAAGAGTTTGTTTGGACGAGCAAACTGGGCAGAATGCAGCGACGGAAATACAACCTCTGAATCTATCGGCTATTGCCTGATGATGGTTTAGCTTTTTATTATCTTTTTAAACATATTTATAGAAATCTGTCATAAAGTTATTCTTGCACATCAAATTTTTACACTGCAGAGGAAGTCCGGATGTCCGTTATCCGCTGACTACACCTAAAGTCCCAAAATACTGGTTGTTGTCCCCAGAGGCCATATCATCATTACTTCCAAGATTGATGAAGGATTCACATACAACATACTGCTATACTTAAGATAGGCAGAAAAGAATGGATGGATGGATTAATGTTGGCTTGCATACAGGAAATTATTAAGTTATAGCTTTTCCCCCTGAACCATTAAAGAAAAGCCCACACACGAGGAGTTAAACTTACCTGCAGGTCTTTGCTGTATCGGACTTCTGAGGAGGTTTTGTCAGTGGAGACTTGTTCATTGTCTTAGCCTGGTGTTTGGCCTTTGCACCTAAAACACAGAAAATGAGCCACAATGAGAACAATGAACCAAGAATACACACAAGTCCTTTACCTATGACCCTTGATTTACTCAGGAATAAATCAAATCATTTTTCAGGGTGGGGAAATGTGCTTTTAGTGTGTGAGCTCACATCACAGACGTTTACAAGTCACTTTCAGGGCAAGGTGCGATGACACATGCTGCGCTTGTATCAGCAGGGCAGACAGCTGAGGCCCACTTTAGAGATTACCCCACCTCCCCAAAACCATCCTCAGCACAAAAGCTCAGTGTGATCAGTCACACCCCATGACAGCTGTACAGGGCTTTGACCTCTGCTGTTCTGCTGTGAGTTTGTACACTAACACCAGCAGGCTGCCAAGGACAGCCTCATGTGGTTGGTTTCCTAAAAAAAAAAAAAAAAAATCAACATTCATACATGACACTTGCCCTTGTCTTCCAAAAGTCTCTCTTGGCCACACCACAACATTCATCATATTAATTAGTTTGCAGGTTCTTTCATATTCCAGCCAGTGTTACACCTGGAGCTGACTTGCCGACACTGCAGCTTGGCTACAGGGATGTCCTACATTGTAATTGGTGTCAGTCACAATGATGAAATGTGTAGAAGTCAATAAAGAGCGTAAACCTGGGATGGAGTGGGCGTCGTTGCGAGGGCTGCTGGCACCGTTCTCTGGCGAGGCACTGCCTGATGAAGCACTGGGCTGAGCTTGGGTGGTGCCAGCAGTGCTGTCAGCCTTTGCCGCTGAACTCTTCTGAGCTTTCATTACCGCTGTTTGGCTTGTGGACGTGCAGCTCGGGGGAGAGGTTTTAGGCCTTGCACCTGGGTTTGGCTTCTTTTCTTGCTCTTTAGCCCCGTGAGAACTTCTGGGGCCATTGGCACTGGCTACATCCCGTCTGGTCCCTGTAGCTCCTGTACCATTGACAACTGGTGTGCTGCCTGATGCTGCTTTTGCTTTTGCTGCTACACTTCGGTCTCCTGGTTTCTTCACATTCTTTGCCTTTGATGCCTGACCATCTCCTGGTTTGTTAGCTGTCCCTAGTCCATCAGACTTCATGGCTGATGCAGCACTACGGGAAGAAGAAGTCGTGTTTTCGGACACTCTCTGGGTCCTGTGCACAGGACTCTCAGGAGCAGATGGAGGGCATCTTACGGCCCTTGGCTGCAGGAAACAAATGAACACATCAGTCATCTAACTTTAAGACTACACAGTCATATGAAACTGAATAACAGTAGTGCAGATTATTGAATCCACTGAAGTATACCACTTGAAATGATGCATTTTGTGCAGTTAGTCTGACTTGTTACTTTCAGCTTTTAGCAGTTTTAGCAAATGATGCTTCTTTCTTGTTCTGCTGTTATGAACTTTTGCAAATAAACTAAACAAACTGTAAACTTATGATTGCCTTTTAGTGTCAGTAGAGCAGTTACATCAGTGAACTGTGTCTTGCAGGTTCAGAGAATCAGCACAAAAAGCCTAGAGACAGATAAAGTTCCAGTTTTGATTGCGTCAAACCAAGAGAGTCCTGAGAGATCTGTGGGAGCTGCCACTGCTCTTAACCACTCATGCCTAACATCTTGGCAGTCCCTGTCTGGATCACTTCAGCCAGGCTTATCTTAGCTATACATCTGCTTAGAGAGGCCCTGCTGCTCATTTCATACTGGATGTCTTTGCTGTGAGGGTGGGGCATTTATGCCATATGGCATCTGATGGCCACAGACTGTAAGCATTGTCGGGGATTATACAAACTTAAATGGATTTCTCTGAGCTGCATCGGCACCGTAAGATCATTAGCTAAGTCAAAGTTCATATTTCAATGGTTCCTAAAACAAAAATAAAACAAATGTTAATAATATTACCTGTGAGCTAGTGAATACAGGCTTTTTAGCAAGTCTTCGATTGTCCCCTTTATCAATAGCTTCTGTCAAAACAAGATGAAAAACAAATTAGTATTTTGTCTGCATATTCAGATCCAAGCACAACACAGATGAAAAAGGCTGCACCATTTTTTTTTTTCCAACACGCTGCTTGAGTTCTTCATTATGTGAGCCAGTGGAGCCATTCTGTCCATTCACAAATTCTCATCTCCACACCCCGTGTTTACCCTTTGGTTGTTGACTATCAGGAAACAAACATTAAATCAATGGATTGATCAGTCAGCCATGTCTGGCAAGGACTATTCCGAACAAAGCACAGCCATTTGTACACTTCACTTCAGAGCCCGCTGATTTACTTTATTCAATCAGAAGCAAATCAAGTCATATTAACTTTTTCTGATAAAGTACATTTGTAATGTTTCCTTGTGAGAAGAATCTGATTACACTGGCAATAAATGTACCAGTAACAGGCACACACTGATACCAGCCAAATCAATTATTCATGCAGTGCATTTCAACACATTACTAGCTTAGCGTTGAGGAAACGACACATTATTTGTATTTGTGGAAGCTCCTAATCATGTGCAGACCCACAAAGACAGGAATCCTGCCTTTCACTCCCACCCATTTAAACAAGCATGGCGTGTCTGGTGCATTTACCATGTTTGCGTCCACTTATCTCAGCCTAAGACAGTTCAAACGGCTCACGTGAAGCAAAACAAGCACTGACCAAACATTAAATGAATTAATAGTGGCCAGGCAGCTGTGTTAAATCAGCCATCAGCATCTGCTCCGAGAGCTTTGGTTCATCTGTAGTGATGCAGAGCCTCTGCCTCAGCGCTAGGCTGGGTTATGGAGGGAAAAAAACAAAAAACACACACATACATCCACATGCACTGCTGCAGCAGAAATATCATGTGTGTGGCTGGAAACAAGGATATCCTGCCTTACCTGCCAGTATCCTTTCTCTGTGCTTGTAAGACAGGGTCTCCCATCCCTGCGTGTGGCGGACCGCGTAAAAGGTCTGAAGCAGGAAGGTCCACAGCCGACCGCACAGCGTACAAATCTCTCGCCTGAATGGCTGGCGGTAACACAGAGCACAGAGAGAGTCGCAGAGGAGAAGAATGGAAAGGGGTGCGCTACAGCACAAGCGAATCAGCAGCTGCTTGAAGAACCTTTTGCCATGGCAACAAATACCCCACACTCCTCCCTCCCTTTCTCTGTCCCTCCCTCCCCCCTCTGCCTCTGTTGCAGAATCCACTCGAGCTCCCTTGAGCGAAATCAGTGATGTCAGCGGCTGATGCCCATACTCCTGTTTCCACGCCTAAATATAAAAACGGGGCTGGAAGGTGGGGAGGAGCTATCTGTACTTCCTCCACTGCATGAACCACACGCCCCTAACCAGCAGACGCACAGCCAGATTAGTGAAGGCCGCTGGCACACGTCACAGCCTCCCTCTGCCTAATCCATTATGCTGTACTGTACAGTATTTACAGGGGTTATGTGCTTTAACTTGTGTGCAGCCAGGTCACTTTCTCCTGAAAGTCAGCTCACAAGCTCAACCCGCCTGCTCACACAATACACTTTGTTAGTTTGTAATCTCTCATCTGACCAACACTGAACAAAGATTACAGTTTATCTGAGGCTTCAATCGTGTAATTAAAAGTTTATACTTATGTACTTATACTTGTTAATGCATCATCTCAAGCATATCAACATCTGAGATGAGAAATGGAGTTGGGTGTTGAAGAAATTATGTATTTTGACACAAATAAATTATTAGCTACAATCAATCAATCAGTCAGTCTTATTAACCATAACTGCTATAGGTCTAAGTTCTGATGAAACTGGGAGGGATGATGTTCTTGTTACTGAAGGGGGTGGTTGCATCATTTGTGTCATGTGCTGTTAAAGGTGACCTGTTGAGTTTTTGACCTCTAGCAGCACTATGGAGCAGTGTTTCTAAGAGTGGCTCCCTGCATGTGCACACAGACACACAGGTGACACAATACACAGTCCTGCCAATGGTTCCTCACTAATCCACAGGTATATATACTGCAGTGCACCAGCATGGACGTAAACAATGCAAGATATAAACATTCAGTGTGATTAACAATGAACTCACTACTGTTGTCTGTAGTAGTAGAAGAGGCCAAGACTGAACAATAGTACATTTGTCTTGTTTTACTCACAGACCACCTCCTCAGCAGTGATGAGACAGATTCAAGTAGTCTCACACAGACAATTTCCCACACTTTGTTTCAGTTCTAGCTCAACTCATTATCATTCTGATATAGGGGTAAAAACACTCTGGCTTGTTTATATTTCTTTATACTAATCACAAGTGTCTTGGGTGGCGCTAAGCCAAGGATGCAGCCGTGGTGTCCTTGCAAAATACTGTCAGAGCTTCACTGGAACATTTGCATGTGGAGAGGTGAGCCTTGGCATTACAATGGCTGAATCCCTGCTTAGGAGCTCACTGGACTTGTTAAAGCTACAGATGATGCAGCTCTTGTAGAACGTATCCCTTTATATCTCTACCACCATTCACCCAAAGAAACGAGCAGGGCTGCCTCATTGCACAATCCAAATCTTCATCAAAACCTCATCAAACCCTCAACATTTTTTAGCACGTAGATTACGAGCTTGGAAGCCGTTTCCCTTAGCGACAGTAACAGAGTGAAACATTTAGCCAATGGCATGTTTATATCCCTAGTCTATTTCCTGTTCATTCATTTAAAAGACAGATTCAGTTTTCAGATAATCATCACTCGTCTAATAAAGCCATAAAAGATTAACACAGTTCTTTGGTGGTCCTTTCTAATCTGACAGTCAGTAGAAGTGATATAACTCATCTATAAAACAATAATGCAACAACTTACAGTACACAATAATATTCAAGTATACAGCAGAAGCCATCACCAACTATAAAAAGGTTTGAAATATGTTAGTATAAAAACCCTTGTCCACCATTATACCACAATACCAAAGCCAAGCAGCATCAGGCCCATATCAGAACCAAGTTTGAAGAAGGTTTGCAAAGCCATGTTGGACAACTCATTTTGACAATCAGAGCAACTAAACACATATTCACCCCAAGTCCATGCTTTGGTCTGAAAAGCCAAGTAAATGTGGCATTTGCTCTTCCAAAGCTGCAACAATCGCTTCCTCCAGACTGAAGTAAAGGACATGGAAGCACATGGTGGTTTCTAACAGGAGAGGTAAAGATGTGATCATACCTACAGTTTGGTTCATTTGGTCTAGACTAAAAACAATAAAAAACATTGTTGCCTTTTAACACTCGTCTGCTGAGGGTTCAAACTGACTTATTACAAACATGAGTTACATGAACTGACTCAAAAAGATGACGCCGGTGGCTGATGGAATGGATTGTAGTTCAACTGTTTAGCTTGTATGCATATAGCCCTCTGCAGCACACTATTCATTACAGTATTCTCTGGAGCTCCAGGGAGTCGTACAAACAAAACATTATATGGAGAAGAGAGAAGTCAACGAGTGTTATCAGAACAATAACACAGACCAAACAAGGCTGCAAACTCTGCTACGCAGCTGCTTGGAGAGAATTGTAAGTAATTGGAATCTATATCTATTCATTGACATACTATTTATTTAAAATCCTTAAGGTATATTAGAAGTAATTAATTACTTTACTTACTTACTTTATCCGTTGCAGAGACAAGTGGCTAAAAGCCCTGTCAAAAGCTAAGAGGGTTTGAAGACTTGTTTGAGCACACTAAACACCTTTTCAAGCGTTTGTTTGGTTGTTTGGTCCACAGTCTGAATGTCAGTGTTCATACTGGCCTTTATGAAAAGGACTGAATGAGAAATCACACCCACATAGAACCAATTAATAACAGCATGATGAATCTACTTCATCTCACCACTACTTGCGTTTGCCCTCCCTGTTCCAGGAGAGAGTCCTCTTCCATGTCGTCTCCACACAGACAGTACACAGCAGCAAAAAGATCACAGCAGTTGTCCACAGTCACGCCCTCTCTGATGGCAGAACACAGCTTTTTCCACAATGTGGGCTCTCGGGTAAACTCTTCCCTCTGTAATGGCATGTAACACACACTGAGAAAAGCACAGAAACCTGTGTTGAGTGTTTTTTCACCAAGGATGTTACAATGAATGAGCATGCATACGCCGCCTTACCCTGCAGAGGTCTTGGAAGGCCTGAGTGCGGATGACTTTGGGGAGGTGCTGAACAATGACGCTGAGGCTCTCCTCCTGTAGCTCTGTGGCAAGACTCCTCACCTGTTGGGCCCACTTGACTTCTGGGAGACTGCCAAGCAACTGCTCAGTGCCACAGAGCATGGTCACTGCATTCTGTACAGTCTGAATGGAAACATCTATCAGCTAAAGAAACTCTCTCTAAAGGTGAGAATACAAAATAAAAACAAATGAACAACCCTACATAAAAAAAACTCTTATTCTTGCCCAGGACCTATTGATCAGTGCAGGAACTCCCCAGATTGTGTAATGGTTCTTGGCCAGCTTTGAATCTCAGCTGGCCAGGAGTGAACAATAGTACATTTGTCTTGCTTTGCTCACAGAGTGCGCACCACCTCTTCTGTAGTGATGAGAGACAGACTCAAGATTCAATTATCAATTACAAGGCTGGATCACTCCCCATCTGTCTACATGCACATCATATTCCCAAATTAGTCAGTCTTTAATAACTGAGAATTAAATAAAGGTCATCTTTGATTTGATCATGTTTGACTTTCCTTCCTGTGGAAAAAAACACTAGAGAATAGGGCTGATGATATTTGTGCAATTACATGAATACAGTACAGCACGGCTGATGACTCTGCAAGGGAGGAACTCACCATGGTGTCAGTTACAGCCGTTAGACAGGCTCTGTGGAGCTCAGGGGACAAGAGGGAAAAGTTTCTCTCACACCAAGTCTTTACAAAATGATCAGCAACCCATCTGAAAATACAAAGAATAACTTGCTTTAGAGTCAGTTCAGTATCTGATAACCTCTAACCCTGGAAATGCTCAAAGTTTCGAGAATAGTTTCAGTCATTGTTCTTCCTTGTCCTGGAAAAGTTTCATTGGAGTGTAGCCCTTTACTCAGATCGCCTATGTGAACCTCAGAGTGTTTTGTTGAAGCTGCACAGTAGGACACTTCAATGTGGGTTTACTGGACATGAGGTAAAACAGAGTTGCAGAGTTCTTTTGAAGTCACAAGAAGAATTCTCAAAGCAGCCCAGAGATGCTGATGGTTGCACAGCCTATTAATGATCATGGGCTGTGTGCATGTAGATACACACTTTACAGACCTGGCTATCATGTAAAAAGGAGTAATAACAACAGAGGTTAAATGTGTCAAATACTAGGCCTACCTGTAACTTTTTGTGAGCATTTTGTGAGCATGTGCTGTATTATTAAATTTCTCTGTTCCTGCAGTGTAACCCAGATGAGTCGCAGGCTCTGAGGCTTTAGCACAGCAGAGCTTTCCTTGAGGGAACAACGCAATGAGTGAGGATGAGAAGGTCAGTACGTACTGCTGCACAGAGCACCGCAGCTCGCTTCAACGTCGTACACACACACAAAACCAGCTCACAGACTTGCTCGACACATCCTACCCCCCTGACCTACATTTACACCCTTCTTGCCCGCACACTGCAGTGTGCAAGAGCATCGTTAGCACAGTCGGATTAGATACAGAGACAGATACAGGAGAACTTAAAGTAAGGTGTACTCAGTATGGTGAGGTTGTATGAACACATATGGATAGAAAGAAAAGTGTTAAAATAAAGACATGATACCATAAAGGTTTCCTATTAAATCTGATCCAAGAGCACAAGCAAGCTTCACTGATGTCTATGACATCTTCATTTCAATTCAACCTTTTAAGTTAAAGATGAAATCAATGAAGCACTGTGAGACAAATAAAGCGTAATTCGTTAAAGGATAGCAAATACTGTTTATTCGACTTTAAACTTCTGTTTTAATTTATATGAAATCAAACTGTATTACACAACTAACCCTGACCCCGAGCGACTTAATGAAGTACAAGTATGAACCCACATGCTGTTGCCTAGCAACAGGATGCAGATGTAACTTGCAGTGGCATGAATGGAGACAAGTCGGAATGTGTTGCACTTTTTTTTTTTTTCAAATTACATCATTAACTTATTTTTAAGGTCAGTTTGACAGCAATTAAAATTTCAGGGTCGAAGTGTGGCTAATTTCCCAAAATGTTTACATACAAAATGTATTTTCAGTTTCAAAGCTATAACAAGAGATATATAACGAGAAGCGACTTGCTCGATTAGTGCTGAGCTGACACTCACCTCTTGCACAGCATGTGGAGGCTTTGAAGGCCTAAGGCATGTGTGAGGGACAGACACTCAAGAACTGTTCTCTGAACGCCGTCAACCGTCTGCAAACGCACAAGGAAAGAATGAGAACATTTATATTCATACGCTCATGTTAGAAAGTGTTGCTCTGAGTGATCTGTAATAAAAAGAATGAAAAGAGAAGTCAAACAACATTATTATTGACAGTGAGCGAACAAAATCAACAAAAGTAAAGCCAAAGCACTAAAGAGGATCTGTTCTTGGTATTTTCAGCTGTGATACTCCACATACTGCTAACAGGCAAACAACTAGACTGACATGATCAGACATACCTCAATTACAATTAAAAAATTATCAGCAGAACTATAATCACAATTTAGAATCAGTAACATTTGATCAGTGCTATAATGGCATTTAGCATAATCACTTTCGAAGGATCAGCCTTTCAAGTAAGTATTGTCACATAGTAACAGATGTATGAATCTGTATTAGGAGAAGGGGGGCAGCTACTGTGCAGCTCTAGTCCTAAGCCAATGCCTTGGTCACACAGAAAGGCCCTGCACCAGCTAGGAATCAAACTCAGGACCTTCTAGTTATGAGACAGGTGACAGGTGGATCTTCACAAACCAAGCCACCATGCTGCCCAACACGACCTAATTCCAGGATCTAAACTTGGAGCATCCATTAAAGTCAAGTGGTGATGCTCTCTTTTTCCAAATTAAAATTCTTTAAGAATCATGTGAAATCATTTTGATGCAAGTTATTCAACTGTATTGTTTACGTAGGCATTAAATCTGGTGGTAAAATTGTGGTAGATAAATGTTTCTGTTTAGGAAACAAAAGCCACTTATTAAATGTTCAATAACTGTGCACATTTGAAGGGAGTTATATACTGCATATGTTTGCAAAAAAAAATATATGAAGGTGAAAGATTAATTTCTAATTTCAAACAACATATCAGGAATAATAAAGTGTGAATACTGAAAAGAAATTCAGATTTATTCAGATTTGTGAAGCCCTAAAGCCAACATAATGCTAAATATGAGACTACCTGGCACATATACACTGTATAGAAAGGTAACTAGAAGATCCATCCTTTAAGGTACACGCTAGTTGTCCTTTTGTATATCTGACCTTGGGGAAGAAGCGGCAGTAGTCTCTGGTCAAAACCATCTCCACCACGTCTTTCAGCCCCTCCAAACCCAACATGTCTGCCGCCAACACCACCTGACTGTGGGACAGGAGGCACCAAACACAGGTGAGTTTGTTTTCTGTGGCTGGATTGTAATTTTGGACTGTTGTCTGTTTACATACAGTACCTGGCACTGGCTCCAGGTGGCAGATCAACAATGGCCCCATACATGAACTGGAGCAGGATCTCCATCTCATCTGGACCTAAGCTGAAACAGTTGACAAAAGAATCTGTTTACAGGCTAACACAGACAGAGACAGAGGAGTCCCAGATCACTGTCAATACTATCTAAACTACATTTTTCCTGGAAAGGAAGCAAACACAAGTGGGAATGCTGTAAACTAAATCCATATATCATGCAGCACTCAGTCCATGTGACTGCAGCCCGAAGGCCACTTCACAGGTTTTCTCCCTGCGTGTCAAGTCAATCCTCCTCCATTCTGACAGCCGTGTCTTCGCCTGTTACCCTCAAATCAGTAATACTGAAGCAAGTGACATGTCTCTCCCTGGAGAGAGGAAATAGGCTTCATTTGCCTCTGTCGCTCTGAAAGGAGACTGCGGGTGGTAGTAAATAGGTGGGCGTGGTGCTGATGATGGGCGGATGAGGAGACATTTATGTGCCTCGCAAAAGAAAACATGGCAAACATTGCTTGGTAGAAATCTGAGCGAGCCATCTGAGATTCCACTGGCAGTAGGTGGTGTGTGTGTGTGCGTGTGCGTGTGCGTGTATGTGTGTGTGAGTTAAAAAATGGCATTGTGAGCGATACCCCATACTGTACAGAGCCACCTCTGTTTCAAGGCATGAATAATTAATGCAGCATATGCAGTAATTCAGCTGTATTGTTCGGGGATGAAATGTAGCATTGTTAGGCCAGCAGTTGAGGTGTGTTATTGATCTCTGTGACCTGCTGCTAGACGATGCTTACCCTTGCAGAGTGATGCACTGTCTGGAGCTCTCCATCCAGCTCCCGCTCAGCATGGCACGGAAGTACTGAGACCGCGCACACAGGATTGCCCTAGAAACCCAATAAAGCGGGCAGTTGCATGTCAGATCCACACAGCAGTTTAATATTTCACATCTTCTGGTCAGCTGGAATGTATTTAAGTGACTTTAAAGTGACAAAGCTGGACAAAAAATGCTAAGTGTGTGTTTGTTAGTCTCAGGATTGTATCACTGATGTGGAAATTCATTGTTCCTGAGGTGTTTTTTTATTTTTATAGGGGCATTTTATTAGCTCCAGCAAAGGATGGAGAGGAGAAAAATAAAGAGCAGAAGTCATTCTACTAAAGAGCATCGCGTCTGCATCCAAAGCCGATACATCTTATTCCTGTGTGCCACAGAGCTCCATTGATGTCCAAAAACTATTAAAACACATCAACGGGACACACTTTTGTACCGGGTGACATTAACATGAACACACACACTGTACTTTCATATCCCACATAACTCAGCCTGCTGCCAGACATACTTACCAGCATGCCAAATTTGTATTAATCTGCAACTGAAAATAGCCCCAACAAATTCCCTTCTCTTGCTAAAAATGGACATAGCAGCTGCGTTAGGAAATGACTTAATTTAAAAAATGAAACAATATATTTGTGACCTGCTTCCAGTCTTCAGGAGGAACTGACAGGCTTTTGAGGTTGAGACCCAAAGACAGGGTAGAGAAATCAGAAAGAAAAATGAAATATAGAATAAAGCCAGACTTATCTTTAAGCCATCTTTCCGCTTACTGGGAACTACCATCACCCAGGACCTCAAGAGAGCTGAACATCAGCTCACTCATCAAGAAAGCCCAGCAGAGGATGTACTTCCTGCGGCAGCTGAAGAAATTCAATCTGCCAAAGACAATGATGGTGCACTTCTACTCCTCCATTACTGAGTCCATCCTCACCTCCTCCATCACCAACTGTTGTCACCGCCAAGGACAAGGGCAGACTGGAGCACGTCTTTCGCTCTGCTGAAAAGGTGATTGGCTATAACCTTTTGTTTCTTGAGGACATGTACTCCTCCGGGACTCTGAAGTGTGCAGGAAAGATTGTGGCTGACCCCTCCCACCCCAGACACAAACTCTTTGAATAACTCCCCTCTGGCAGGATCCATCAGAACCTCACGCCACAGGAACAGTTTCTTCCCATCTGCCACTGGCCTCATCAACAAGGCTCGGGGCTCTCTGACACTCTGACGCTCAACCTCCACCCACTGAAAGCTACATGTTGCATGAACATAGGATCTACATTACATTAACACGCACCTTTAATTTAACATCTTTTGGTCGATCTCATTTCGCACATTTGAAATATTCTGCAGACTGTGAACCTTTGCACATTACCTGCTAAATTCTTTGTATATTCCTGCACAAACTGTACATCTTAAAACATACTTAACTGTACAGATATTTATCTTTTTAATACTTGATTGTTTTTCTTATATATTTTACCTAATGTTTGTCATGCACCAAAAACACCAAGACAAATTCCTTGTATGTGAAAATGTACTAGGCAATAAACCTGATACTGAGTCTAAGTAGTCTTAGTGTTGGAAGTCGGTCAGTAGTAACTCTTCCCAGTCAAGTCACCACAAACTTCTCTCTTCACAAACTTGTCGAAAATTGGATATGTGGTGAGTGGACTTGGATTGGAGGCCGTCAAGATGATGTGACAGTCAGATAGATAGGTGACAGAATATTATACAGTGGGTCATGTTACACTGTCAGGTGTTATCGGGTGATGGACGATGTTCACCTGGACAGCAGACCCTCAGGCAGCTGCTGGAGTGACAGACTTTTCCTTCCTACTCACTATATACAAGCTGCTATAAATATACCAATAAACTTTCTTAGTCAATTGATGGTGTTGAGAATATGGTTAACTGAATGTTAAGTTTGAATTTAGTTTATTTTATTTTTATTTTACTTGATTTAGGTGATATGATTAAAGTAAAAAAGCTGTTTGTTTTTTGCTGTGTCATCTGTACAAATATCTGTCTGCACAACCTCTGACATTTTTGTTTAAAAATTCTAAACACTTGTACAAATGTGACAACTTAATACGAGTGCTTCTATTATTTATAGTTCATTATACAACAGGTAGTTCTGACCAAGCAATCTGATTGGTCAACTATGTGAATGTGTTCAAATCAACATCACCTGAGTAATCACTAAAAATATTACTCTGCCATCTCACATCCTGACATGTAAATAAATGTGAATAAGTATACTAGGGGTCAACTTTTAACTTTATATAAAAAGTTGCAAATACAGCTCTATTTACCTAAAAATACATGTTAAGTTTACTCAGTTTAATGTTTATATGTGTGGTATTTATTCAGTTTTGTGTTTATGTGTGGTATTTATTCAGTTTTGTGTTTATATGTGTGGTATTTACTCAGTTTAGTGTTTATATGTGTGGTATTTACTCAGTTTAATGTTTATATGTGTGGTATTTACTCAGTTTAGTGTTTATACGTGTGGTTTATGTGTGTGTATTTCAATAGAAATAGAGAGAGTGAGCAAAACATTTTTATTTTGAGAGCAAATTGCCACAAAATATGAATCTTTTAAATATATTTTATTTAATTTGGTTATTGTTGTATAATTGCAATTTTACATTCAAAGGTGAGCTTCAACTTATTATTGGCACTTAAGTGCTGCTTACGTGCCTAGAATAATGTTAATGCACACCCTCTCATATAATACTGCTTCCAAACCCACATTCCAAACATGTTTTATATGTGTTACTGTGTTATATGCTACATGTAAACATGGTATTTTTGTGCATACACAGTAAAGTAGGCCTCTGGATCAGAGCTGCAGCAGCTGACATCGTGTCGTTATACAGATCACTGCTGCAGAGCAACTAGCTCTCGCTGCCTGGCTGCTCCCTGAGCACAGGCTGTGAGACACTGTCTCCATGGTTACCGGCTGGAGCTACTATCCCTGCATCACTGAATGACCACCCACCAGCTCAACACTGGCAAGAGTCAACAGCAGATGTGCGACCTCTGTAGTGGGGGTGGGGTGGGGGTGTATGTATAGTCCTACCTGTGGCAGGAGAAGACCTGCTCTGCCACTTGGATGGTGATGTCACACTGCTGTCCCCTCTGGTACAGATCCAGCAGGTCAGCTCCGAGGCCAGAGGCTGGCTCAAGAACAGCGTCTGGAGTGAGGTTCAGGGGGATAATGAGGAAGGACAGGAGAGAGAGAGTGATGAGAGGCTGTGAGTGGGTGAGACATTTAACACAGGTATTGTGTGTGTGTGTGTGTGTGTGTGTGTGTGTGTGTGTGTGTGAAAAAGCAGTGGTCGCCATCATTAAACCTCTTAACTAAAAATACTGTAAATAGTGAAAAACAGCTATTATCCGTAGCATGGCTGTGCTGCAATTAGCAGTAACGACAACAGGGATCCAAATGCGATTATCTCCTAAGTGGATTATTGCTAAGATAACATGATGTGAAGAAAAGGGAGGGAGGGGGCAGCTGAACTACTCTCTGTAGAAAAGCATGTTGATGTGTTTACCTGAATCAGTGGAACTATGAAGGTCTGCCGGGTCGGGAACTGGCAGCGAGCCCTCCGTGTCTGGGATTATTTCAGCTGAGCGCATGCTCTGGTCTGCTGTGTACACTTGTCTGCAGGGGGGGAGACTCTAAAGGTTAATTAAAACTGTGCCTTTCACACCTATTTAAATTTGATGCACTGTGACTTCAGAGACACACAGGCCAGCCAGAACCTGAACTCAGAAGCAACCTGTTCGGAAACATTCTGTGGCTGTGTTGTTGTCTTTTTTCAAGTCATCTGCCCTGGTCATAGTCGCAGTAGAAAAAGTCTGAGTACAACAGCCCCAACAGCTTCTTCCACTTCCATAAATGCCAGCCGATGACAGGTTCTCCTCCCAGTCAGCTGTTCACAGAAGACCCTCAAAGGTAGACAACCTAGGTACCAAACAAGGTGTGTCCATAGAAAGGAAAACTAAAAATCTGAGCCATCCATTTCAAGTTGGACTTAATTCATTTGAATTATTATATTTAATTTACAGTCATATAAAGCAGAAATAGCTGGAATAGCTGGAATAATCACAATTAGGAGGCTGGGGCCAACAAATGAATAACATAATAATTCAATAAATAATTCAATAATAACTAATCGTTTCACTTTTGTAGAATTTACTGGCCTGTCGCAGATATACAGGAATCAATGTTCATGTTATCCAATGTGCGATGAGACAAAAACTGTGTTTATCCTGGTTGCTTCCAGCAAGCAGCACAGAGCAAGAGAGAAGAAGAAGCAGCTGTTAATAATGACAACCAGAATTGGTTAAAAATGTTAAATTATTTAACACATTAAAGGATATTTTATTTAAATATTCTAGAAGTATAACTAAACTCCCCAAAGCGCTCTCTCCTCCAGCAAAATTTTAAAAACGCAGCAGAGGACATCACTAAATGGAACTGACATATCATTGAGTTTTATTCAGTTTTGGCAGAGACTCTTTTCTGACAGTGTTTCTACACCGCTACTCAGCGAAAGGGACCTCCTACCTGTCTCTGATTGGCCAGTACTCATTGCCTTCGTTGGTTTGAGTTGGTTGGCTTTAGGCATGATGACTAAGGGCACGGTCGAATAGTAAAAAAAATAGCTCCTAAGTCCTTTCCTAAACACTTTTTCTTGACCTCAATGGAAAACATTACGAGGTCAAGGAAAGATGTAAAGCAGAATTCATAAGAAGTTAGGAAAAGACAACTGCGGTGTTCAGAGAATCCGACTGCACTCACACTAGACTACGTCATTAAGTGACTGTGAATGTTATTGACGTGATCTGTGGTACAAAGTTCAGAAGATGGACTACAAAGCGCTTCATCTGAGATACTCCCTAGATACTCCCTGTGCGCTCTGACCACGTTGTTTCATGCAGGAAATATAAACGTGGACAACCCGGTGAAAAATCTGACTTCATAATCAATGTCAGAATACAAATAAGAAATGAATATTGTCACCTGTCACAGAAATCAAATGAAGTGTTTGTTACACTGGTATGGTCACTCACCCTCCTGTCCACTCATTTAGAAACATATTAGCAAGTTATGGCAAAGATATGATTAATCAGCAAGGGTAACTTCATGATGATCTGCATCTCAGTAAGTGGGACAGCATTACCTCCTTTCTTTTTGTAAAGAATGGTCAGGTGTATCCCATGCTAAAGGAGAAAATAAAGGAAGCACTGGAGCTCCTTTCCTTAACAGTTAGAGAATTCAAACAGCTCTTATAATGGCGGCTACGTTAATACTTCTGGGTCATTTCACTCAGTGAGGAACCTTCATAAGCAAAATTGACTATTCGACCAGACCCTGAGATTGGTCAAAGTGAGGGCAAGAATGTCAGCCAATCACAGGCAGTGTAGGGCGGGCCAAGCTGCCAAACTGTGAGTCAATGTGCCATGGTGTGTGCTAAATGGAGGAAGGTTGACACTGTTGATGCTGCGGACCTAAACATGAGGAAATCTCTATCTTCCTGAAGTCATAATTGACTACCCCTGATTTATACTGTCACAATTTGGATCTGAATTTGGATCAATTGATTGACTGATCAACAACACTACTAAAAATGGTTCTCAGCTGAAAAAGTGGTTTTAAGGGTTGATTACAATGATCTGTTCAAGCATGCAGTTATCGGAGTGCTTTTTATCAACATTTCAACATCCACATTGAAAAATTGACTCTGACATACTGGTAATCAGTGAATTTTTCCCGGTCTTAAATCTCAATCCTTGAACGCAGCGATGTTTCCATTTTCAACATTTTTAAACTCTATAGTAGTTTAACAAACTGCTGACTACTTTCTTCTAGTCCTTATTATAAATTGCGAACATGGACATAAATCGGTGGATCAAAGACCACCGAGCTTTGATGAAAACTGCACTACAGATGATTATGAACACTCATACAGTATATCATATTAACATGAAAATATAATGCACAATTTATTATTCAGTAACTGCAGCAGCTGCCAGGCTCCTTGAAACAAACATGCAAACACCAGCAAATGCTACGGATTAAAGAAGGTGTGCCTGGCGCCCTCTGTCAGAGAGTGTGTGAAACTGTAACACTGAGAATGAAGGACATCCTGACCACTCTCTGTAAGCGTTCTCTTACAGGGGCAAATAGAGGTCATATTAAAAAAAAAAAAAACATCTGCTATGATCATCAAATCACTTCAACCCACTGCCTACCTAAGGAAATCTTTTAGTCCAGGCAGCTCATAGTCAGGCAGATGAATGATGGTGGGCTCTTTGTGCGTCTGTCCCTGGAGAACATGAGGGGCTCTGGCCAACAGTACAGCCCTGTGAGCCCGGAGCGAGCCTGAGCTGGCATACAGAGAAACATCAGCCTCCAGCTCCTCCTGCAGCAACCTGGGGAGATACATTACAACACTTTATCATCAGTGATCAGTGACTAGATAACACAAAGTATAGTTGGAGCCAAGTTGGCAAAATGTTCCTATAAAACATGCATTTAAGAGCCACTATAGACAGACACTAAACACCTACACAATCTATGAGATTCAAAGATTAATACGATGGCCTATTTTTCCACTTCAGAATAACACAAGCACAGTCCTCCTGAGGCGCTTCATTTCTTCTTCCCCATCATTATCTCTCTTCCCGCCTCAATGACTGATCTGGGTGACCCAGAAATCAGTCAGCTTAAGGCCAGTCGTGGTGGTATGAGTTTGGATGCTGGTACTGTGTCCATTACTGTGACCCTCCAATGAGAAGTGCCAAACGTGATGAGACACTCGTGCGAAAAGGAGGCTCACGTCCCCATGAACTAAAGCGCAGTGAACTGCTTAAATCCACGTGAGCTCAAATTTACTGGACTGCCCTGTGTAAGGTTTTTGATTCTAGATCCACTGATCCTCTTATCTGAGGAAAGGCTGTGATATAATAATAATAATAATAATACGATTATAAAAGAACAAAATGATGTATTTTGTGACTTAAAGCCGTATTTTAGTAGTTTATTGCACAACACTACCCCGTAAAACCACTTACTGCAAAAAATCTGTCTGCTGGCATGTGAAAGGCTGTCAGCATGTGTTGGGTCCAAAGATGGGGACATCCAGTAAATCGATTATATGATGAGTTAAGAAGGGTTAAGGTCTACACCACACAAAAACAAATTCATTCATTTTGACTGCTGGAGTGCCTCTACTCCTTTTACATTAGCACAGAAACAAATAGAAACCCGAGTGTGAGAGTCCACTCCTGATCTTGGAGACAAAAAAAACTCAAGGTTTAATTAATAACTTGTTTCTGAAGCTTTCAACCACGTCTTTAGTCTTTCTCATTGGAGTTTGAAAGAATAAAACTAAAAGGAAAGTTATTACAAAACTACAAAAACACTCCATCACCTGAGGTCAAAATTGAAGTAGCAGCAGAGGAGATATACCCTGATCACGTTTAAAATCCTGGACACTACAAGTCCCATAGTGCACTTTCTGCGTCCTTCTCAAAGCCTAGCTCGCTAGTTTCTAACCAAGCACCAGCCTCAGTGGCTGTGAAATGAAGCCAATGCGACAGTGGCAAAAACTGTAATTCCTCAAGCAGCCACTTGAGGTTGGCTACAGAAATGTCTCCATAAGAACTCACCTGTTCAAATTATATTAAGGCTTAAGGTTATGCAGAATTAACAGTGTGGTTGCTTTGGCAGGTGGGTGAAGAGGTCAGTGCCACATATTTTGAGCTTCACAACAGCTCTTCAGAAACCTGTGGGTGACGTCACGTGTACACTGTCTGTTCTTTTTACTGGCAGTGCTTCTAATGCAGATTTTCTCATTAGGTTTCTATGTCTGACTGTGCTGATGTTACCATGATGACATCATCAGGGTCATTTCCCTCCCACCATAACACATTACAGAACTGTTTTACAAGCTGAGCAGTACTGTTTGAGGTGGTGGAATGCCTCTTTAAAAGTGGGAAGAATTATTTTAATCAGACAGTTTCTTGTTGTTGTTGATCTTTGTTTCAAATGACAGAGATGTCCCTGATTAAAGCTTCTTTGTACCCGTTCAGTATCACTATCCGATACAGGTCTTTGTTACTGACATGTGTACATGATCAGCAGGCCTTTGCAGTTCAGTGCATACTGTCACATGCCTTACCCGCTTAGGTCTGCAGATAAAGCAGATGACAGACATCTCTTCAGCTGCTCTTTGTACTTGCGCTCTTTGGCCTGGAAGTCTCTCGCAGCCTCTGTCGTGATCATGGTGTGTTATATTCTCTAAGGCCGAGGAGAGACCGAGACCTCAGCCTGTTGACAGAGGGAGAGACAGAAGAGGATGACAAAGCCAGTGTCATCCTGTGGAAACAGGAGCACAACACAACAGGAGCACAGAGACACAGGTTAGAATGCTGGATCACACCAAGGCCGCACATGACCGGACGCTTTGATGTGTTTGAATCAGCTTCACCTTTCTGCCCGAGGTGACCTGACGTGATTACCGGTGTTTCGGTTCAACGAGCGACCGTGTTAACTTGAGACCGTCAGTCGACTGAGTCTGTGGTTGCCGTAGTTATGACAGCTAACAAGCTACGTACCAGTCCAACGAATGTCTCTTTGTTCAGTTGGTTTCTATTAACGTTACAATGTAAAAATAAAAAATACCTGATCCGGTGACAGCTACGTATTAAACACGTTCGGCAGAAGGTCGCCAGTTAATAGGGTCGCCAGATAAACCGTAACACCAGCCGCTGCTGCCCGGAGAGGCGCTGTTTTCTCCGTGAGGACAGTCAACTGAAACGGGCTGAGATGACCGCGACCAGCTGCTGACTGACCCAGAAAAGCATTTCATCGCATTATTAAAACAATACCAGCTTCCATAAAACATGAGCCGCTTCTACGAGCTTCCAGGTGAACGCGCCGCTGAGAAAAACCCGGTTTGTCTCTGGAAATATATCTAGAAGTTTCAGTTATTCAAAAGCAGCTGACGTCCGGTGTGAAACACACACAGACACACTCACACACACCTCTGTTAGTGTGTGTGTTCGCTCTCTCTCTCTCCGCTGCACGCTCTGTCCGTTAGCTCAATAATACTACTCTCCCGCGGCTAGCATGCTAACACTAGCTGACACGGGCTGGTTGGTTATCTTGTTAAAAGCCCGCGAGAACAAGCCGAGCTGTGGACAGTGACTGCAGCCGCTGACTCTGCCAGAACGAGGCTCGGTAACAAGCAGTACTATTTGAATTAACAGGCTGACCCACTGACCGATGTTGTTGACATCACCGCTGCACGCCGTCCGCCGCCCGTGACACGGTTCTTTACACAGACAAGGAGCGGACAGAAGCTGCGGCGCATGCGCAGTCTAGGAACGAGCTTGTGCCCTCGAAGAGGCTTTCAGGTGCCGTGCACAACCTCGAAATTCCTGACCTTCAAAACAAACACTGTGCTTTAGTGATGAGTGATGATGAATAACAATAATAATAACTTTGGCTATGTGGCCATCTGCTGGTGAGAGTCCCTACCACTGCCACTCACCCAGGTCTCTACCTGAGGTTCTGGTCTTATTATCTGATCCCCAGTCGGTTACGAGGTAGAAAAAAAAAGCTGTGCAGCTATTTCCAGACAGGGAAAGGTGAGAAATGAATCTTAAAATGAGATAAAGAATAAATATATATGATGTGCTGCAGTGGATAAATAAGGAGAAGCAGTAAATGGACACATATCAGGGCTGTTGAGATTTTAACACATGCAGAAAAAAAGAAAATGGATGAAAACTAAGTTACACTGAAAGTAGACAATTAAAATAGGCTACTGTCACACAAACCTCAGTCTGATTCATTTCTATTTGAATGAAACATAACAAACATATTAGTTTAAAAAAACAACATAATAACAATTAAAAAAAACCCGAAAACGTATCTTTACACTCCAATCTGTGTGATATTCATTTCATATTTATTATTTAAAAAATAAATGTCATAAAAATGTACACGTATGGATCAAGAATCTAAATTAGAAATTTTACTCTTACTTCCATTAAGTTGCTTCAGTATCATGCTGGCTAGCTGTTATGACTTGAATAGAACAGAACACCCTGAATGTTATTATTGTTATTATTATTACAATTATTTTTGTTTGAGGTCACAATTGTCATACACAGCAGTCATTTCTAAAACTTCAACTGCTAAAATTAATATTTCCGACTTCCCTTGAAGGTAACAATAGAGCCTGTGGCCCAATTGGCGGTGACGCCATTGTCCGCACCTTCCTCACTCCTCTTACCTCATGACGTCAGTGTTAAACGTTTGAATTAGCAGCAGGGCCAGGAACACAAACATGTCAAGTCTGGCTGTAAAGTAAGATCTACAGCAGAATCATGCGGTTCAACATGACCGCAACTTTCTACTAAAGCATACTTAAAGGGTTCAATTGCAACTAATGGGTTTGTGAATGGTTAATAAATCATTTATTGATACATTATGAATTAGAAACAATAAGCCAAACATAAGGACAATATTGACACAGTTAGTTGAATCTGGGATATTTTGGGCAAAACATGAAAAAGTGCTTGTATAAAAAATAGAAAAAACTAATGATTTTGCTGGTTTGTGACAGACATGATCAAGAGTGTTCTCTAAATATGGCAGCAGTGACAGTGTGTGCTGTTTATATAAGACTGATGAATACACAACTCAAAATTTCTGTTGACATGTAACCATGTGGGGAAAATAGAAATATGAAATCAAAATGTTTGGAGAGCAAAAATAACCAACATCAACTGCTGTGTCACTCTGTGCTATATTTAACAGCACATCCATTTCTGCTGTGTTTCATCGCTCCTGTGTAAAAAGCCCGGATTGACGGTGCCACACAGGGGGCATGAGACACACTGCACAGCTTCAGACACACCACTGTTATTATTATCTTGAAACAGGCCAGTGTAGTCCGACAGATTGACACTTAGTTTATTTATAAAATCAAATGGTGTAGACCTGGCTCAGTGATTTTCAAAATGCAGTGTGTAGGAATAGATACAAAAGAGTACAATAGTCAACCATCACTGACAGTTCTATACATAAAGATCAAGATAACAACATTCTCTACATTTTGAGCAAGTATCTCTGAGGAAAAATACAAAAAAGAAAACTCCTTTAGACATCACTACCTGATAAAGGGAACGGGAGAGTTATGGCTCCCAGAGGACCGTGCCTAAAGAAGAGCGGAGCAACCCAGTGAAACATACAAGTATAGCAGACAACGCCACATCCCACTCTCTCAGAACATCTTTACACTGCGACAACTCCAAAGTTAAAAGGCACCACACAATACAAGTCACGAGGAGATTTCGCCACACATTTGTAATGCTGTAACTGACAAACTTTAAGGCGGATGTCATGTGCAAAAAACATCTTGAATATGTCACACGTACTGCCCAGTGTCCTCCCTCTCCAGTCAAGTGTGCTTTGATTCTTTCCTTTACTGCTGACGTCTTTAAAAAATATTTGAAATGTGAAAGATTTAAAGAATGATTGCATTATCACTATGTCGCTTGGTATCACAGGCATATTCCAGGCTTCCAGGTGTGTGTGGCAAGTGAGAGGAGTGGGAAAGGGGAGTGCTGGAGGAGGCCTCGCTGTGGGTTTAGTTCCTGTAGCTTTTGCGTCCCTCTCCCTCCTTGAGGAAGGTCCATATGAGGGTGTTCACAATATCAGGCTGGTCCTGCTGCAGCCAGTGACTGGCGCCAGAAATTATGTTGAGACGGAAATGATTCCGGATGTAGAGGCGGCATGCCTCAGCCATTTCCTGCTCTAAGAAGGCATCCCGCTCGCCCCACAGCAGCAGCACAGGAGACCTGACGTGGTTCTGGCTCAGGGGGAGGGAGCTGAGAGGGAAGAGGGGAAAAAAACGTGAATGAATCCAAAATGTTGTATGAAAGATTTGAAAAAAGAATGTACAAGTATGGAAGTCAAAATCAAGAATCTAAGTCAGAAATGTTACTTCTACTTTCTTTCAGCTGCTTCAGTATCATGCTGGCTAACTGTCATGACTTAACTGGGATACACCCTTAATGTTATTAGTGCTGGGCTCTTCCTACAAAATGTTAGCTGTGGAAAAAGAGGCTGACAGAATGACTGCTGCTTTGTTCTGCACAGATTTATGAAATTCTAATGATTTAATGCATTAATGTCACAAAAACATGTGGATAGTTATACCATTAAAAAAAACGCACCTGTATCTTCATTATTATTGAAATCACATACAGTATTTAAATCTTAGGGTTGCAAAATTATGGGGACTTTCAAAGTTGGAAACTTTCCATGGGAATATACAGGAATTTATGGGAATAAACGAGAATAAATCAGGAATTTGCAAAAACTGAAGGTTGGCCCTGAACAGGGAACTTAAATATAGTTGGGTAAAATATATTTTAGCATATTCTTGACAAAAACAACCAGATTTCATGCATGTACACTGCAATCACATGCACATAGCACACTGCTTACTGCAGGGCTAATGAGGCCACGCCCCCTACGTGCACAGGTGATTTCTGTACCTGGACCACACTGTAGAGCCCAGAGCACACAGAGACTATTGAAGACACACATTTGAGCTTGTTCAATAAAATAATTCAAACTTGATAAAGTTCTACTTACAAATAAATCTGTTGACATGTTTTTTTAATTGTTTTATTTTGCATGTCTGCTTATGACAGAACTAAATGTTTATATTTATGTTTGGATATGATACAGTTCATTTAAATTCCCCCCAAATTCCAGTTAATTCCGAAAAATTTCCATGATTCCCATGGAGTTTCCAATTTGTATTTCCAAAATTCCCCAGCTTAACTTCCCATGAAAAATTTTAGAAATTTACCAGAAATCTTATGTTCAGAATTCTCACTTTAACCTGTATTTTCCATCAGGACTTTCATGTTGCTTTATGTCTCGTCTAAGCGTAATGGAGTGGGCTCCAGCCCCCCACCACTCTGAGCAGGATAAGTGTATATATATGAAATGGACATATGGATGTTGCTGTGTGTTTCTGTATTGGTGTCCCTTGTGCTTAGGTACAGTATGGGCGTATATGGACAGACTAATTGGGCACGGGTCAGTGGTATTTCTTTTACGTAAGCATATAAAAGCTATTCTGAGATAAGTCTTTGCTTGAGAAGGGAGCAGATGGCATGCTCAGCCGTGCATGTCCAGTTCACATGTCAAAAAGGCATACACTGATACTCTTTTGATCTGATTTGTGCCGATCACTCTTGGCCAACTAGTCAGTCTTATGTGTAAGAACAACGGTGTATTTAAATTAAAATGTTTGACAAAGAACAGCTGAAGTGTTCTGCTTCTTCAAAGCTCTGACAGTAGGTGGAGCTACTGAATTTGCATTAAACATCAACATTGTGTTTGATCTCTATGTGCACAATACTCTGTATAAAACAATATATGATAACCAATCATGACTAAGTATTGATACTGACTATGAAGCATTTTTAAGTGCTGCAAATACAGTCAAAGTCTCCTCTGGCAACAGCATACCTGCTCCAGCAGCTACTGTATAATGTTTGTCTGATTTGTTACAGGTTAGTACACAAATGTATATACATTAGCTAGGAATTATAATCCAATAATGAAATAGCATAGCAAAACATTAGCAGGGGATTGAGTATAAATATTTTCAATATGTAAAGTACATTTTATTAATAATATTTTGTACTTAAAGGTGTGGTCAGTCACTCTGGAGAAAGACGTTTGATTGTTGAGTTTTCTGATGGACAGTGAAGTAAACTATAAACTGTAGGTGCTGTTAGCTAATGTTAGCTCAATTTTGTTAGAGCACCTGGAAAGTGTTAGTGTTTGTAACCACAGGCGTTTTGGACAACCAGGAAGAAGAGGAGGTTTTCAATGGTGATAGGGTGCAGAGCCAGTGTCATGCCAGAACCGGAGCTGGGGAAGCTAGGGCAGCAGCCTCTATGGATATAGCTAATGGCGCAGAAACCTAAGGACGTTGACGGGCCAAGCTAAAAAGAGAAAAGTAGAGTGACCCTAAAAGAACAAAGCACAAGAGTAAATGTGGGACTGACTTTTAGTGGTTGGTGAGAGCTTGGTGAAATAAAAGGCTGAAAGACAGACGCTGAGCTGGGCTGACTGCTGTTGGACTAGTCAGTAATATTAGCTGCTGCTATGCCTTGTGTTGTTGCACAAGACTGCTACTATTTGACATAATACATATTTTAGTGAATGCACTATTCCCCACCTGAAGACATTCCTGTAATAGTTGAGTGCTCCGGTCAAGGCTCCGGGCTGTGAGAGCGCGTACAGATAGGCCTCCAAGTCCTCTGCAGTGAGCCAGCGGCCTTTCCTTCCAATCCCTGTGTTGCGGCTGGTGAACAAGGCCTTCAGAGCCTACGGTGGAGACAGCAGCGAACACTCAGGTGAATTTATGTGACTGGTACAATTTGATCTAGAAAACACTTAGAGAAGGACGAACATGTCACTGTAATAGAAGTCATAAAAGATACTTTGGTGGTGAATTCCGCTCTCGTGACCTTCGGTCAAAGCTCTGGCACTCTGACAACATGCTGGCTCCACAACATTACGTGCTGTGCTTTTACTTCTGAAAACCCCTCAGAAGCATAAATGAATATTATCTAATAATATAGTTAACAAATACCTAAAATACATTTCACCTCAAACATTACATGACATTTAAAAATGCCTTGCAATGCTCAGACATTACTAGAAGTTAGAATAAAGAAAATTAAAGAAACGGTTAATACTCTTATTCTCTCTGTTATGAAACTATAAATATGAAACTACTGCCAGCAGCCCATTGACTTAGCTTAGTGTAAAAAAAAAACAAAAAAAAAACGCAAACAAGTTGTGCTTTTATAGTCCTTTTGTAATGATGAAAAAATTTAAATGTTATGTTGTTTTGATGCTAAACTAAGCTAACCTGTCACTGACTGTAACTTTATATTAAAAACAAATAAACATGATATAAACTATGGGCTGAAATATGTGCCACCAGAAACTGAATTTGAATCATTTATATTTGAATATGAATTTCTTAACTTGAATAATTGCATTGAAAAAAATAATTTGAATCACATAATTTGAATTTGTATTGTTCAGTTTGAATCATTGCATTGAACTGAATCTGATTTGTAATTTGAAATTGAATGTATTAGTTTGGAACTGAACATTCAGTTCTCACAGTTCAAATTCAGTTCTCAGAGAACTGCAAACTGCAACATTTGCAATGAATAAAACTGAACAATACAAATTCAAATGATGTGATTCAAATTCAGTTTGTGGTGGCACATTTTCTGCCTAAAACTGTTATTAACTAGTCAGGGACCACATTGGAGCATTTAGCACTGTCTAGTGGTTCAGTTACTGATTGCAACCCTTCACGTCACACTCTCCTTCCTAGCACGGAGGGTTAGGGTTACTAAGGTGGCCTTGAAATGTGATACAAACCCAGAAGCCCTGTCTAAACCAAGTGTTTAGTTTAATTGTCTCTGAACTACTGTAGAAACATGGCACTATAACATGGTGGAAAAGTCTCGTTCTAAGGTTAAAAAAACCCATAATGATTCTTATTTTCAGGTGATTATACACTAATGGCCGCATAAAATGTGATAATTTGTCATATTCTGTAAACAGAGCCACCTTAATCTGACACACTGGACCTTTAAGTTGTAAGAAAAATGTGTATCTGGAGTTAGAAAATGAAGAATAAAACCACTAAAACCAAACTGTGCAATTTATCTTCAAAGGTGTTTTGTACACTTTTTAGATGTTAGTTAATTCATAATAATAATAATAATAATAATAATAATAACAACAACAACAACAACAACAACAACAACAACAATAATAACAATAATAATAATCTCCTAATTTCTGACAAAGTGCTACGATCTCACATGACATCAGTTGATCCGTTTGTTTACTTGGACTAACCTTTTTCCACAGCAGGTTATTTTTAGTTGCACAGATGGAAACTATAAAAAGAAAAAAAAAGCCTAACACTGTAATGTCATGCAACGTTACACCAATGCACATGCATGAGAACACACACACACACACACACACACACACACACACACACGCATGCATGCACAACACACACACATACACAAACACACACAACCTTGACCTTGAAACTGCTTAAGCCCACACATAACAGACCACCTTGAAATCATTGATGGAGAGCATGAGCTCCGGGAAGCGGGGCAGCTGGAAGAAAAAGAAGTGACTGGATTTCAGCAGCTGGCTTGGGTGACGCAGAGCATAATCTGGAGGAGAGGAGAAGAGAGAAGGAGAGGAGAGGAGGAGAGGAGAGGAGTTCAGTAGTAATTAAAGGCCAGGTTTGACGAGGTCGCTGACGTGATAACTCTCAATGACTTTGCTTCTCTGTTTGCACCAGTTAAAGCAGCTGCTCCAGCGTCACATTAGCCTCCTGTAATTAGCTTCTCATCATCTCCCCCTTAAGGCAGAAGAGGATTTGCCAGATGGATGCAAACACTAAATTGAAGTAATAATACAACCTAATTAATGATAATAATTACGGTAATAATCCATGAGCCAAACCAGAGTCTCTCTAATTATTATTAGGAAAACTGGTCTATGTGAGGATCCATTTGTATGCATGAGGTGCAATAATACCTGTGAACACAGAAGGATGGGGACAGTTGAGGACGATGAGCTTCGTCACCATCTCTGGGTAGTGAATGGCAAACAGCCATGCTACAGTTCCACCCCAGTCGTGTCCAACGAGACAACATCTGTTGTATCCTTGAAAGAAAAGGGAGCGAGCGTTAGACGGTGCATTGATATTGTAATGTCAATTCCAATAGAAGACAGATGCTCAGGTTGCTGTTTATTAGAGCATGTCAGTGTTTGAAAATCAATACTGTTCTCACGTCTTTATTGCTGCCTTCCTCCCTCAGAGGACATTTGCATCAAATGCATGTACTTCATGACACACAGCCAAATGCAGATCAAGGTCAGGACATCCGTCTGAAGGGATTCTGATCACGTTACTGTTTCAGGACCAACAAAATCATCCCGGCCAATTTACACCCACTATTATGAATCATGCTAGCAAACCTCACCTCAGTATTGATATCAGATGTAGCTGGATAAAATGACATAGGGTCATGTCTGTTTCTGCTGTCGGCCTTTATGCATCTCCTGTGAGCACTCATTTGTTACTTGCTATGCGTGGTTAAAAGGCCAAACCTCTGACTGGTGTGGCACCATTAGCTAACTGTGAAATGTGGACTACAGTCTGGAAGATGTGGGCTCTAACAGTTGGTGTTAACAGGGCTCTGCAGTCCAACCACAGATCAGAGTACAGCAGTTATCGTATGATCAATGTGAGCCTCCCACTGCCACTGAAATGACCATTAAGTGAATCATTTGCACAGCAATATGCATTATTGAGCGCTTAGCCCCTGAAAGCCTGTTAAGAAATTAACAAGGCCAGCTAGAACAATGGAAGAAGCTACAACATCAACTTTAGACCTCCCCCAAAAGCACTTTCTGAGAGAATGTACATTTTTAATAAGGAACGTGTTCACAAACTGCTTGAGAACATGTACAGACTGTTATGGTGCCTCTGGGCTGGATCTCCACTGGGTTACTACTGTACAACGTGGACTGTGCCAGTATTTAAAGCTGCACTACTCAGTATTTTTTAAAATACCAAATGACACTGTCATAGGTCCATCTGTGTGATGAACCCACAGAGAATTATCATCCAACTCTGTGGAGGCTTTAGCATCTCTTAGCTCATTGTCGCTTTCGTTTTGAAAGTGAATCAGTGAGGTGAGAGACTCACTGCTCTCATCAACCTTGCTTTTACCTGCAGCAGATGGCCTGTTTTAGTAAAAATAAATCCAGCCCAGCACCAAACGGCAGACAGGCAAAGTCAGCGGCTAGCTAGAGAACATAAAAGAACATTTAGCTGCCAAACAGGAGCTGGTGGAGACGAGAAGAGAGCTAAACAGAGAGTGAATATTGGATTTGGAAGAGAGAAATATCCCAATGTTGTTTGTGCAGCTTGTTCCACTGACCTCAAGAGGCCAAAAAACAGTTATGAAGAACGTCTCTAATATTGCTTTCAACATGGTGCCATTGCAACAATGAAGCCTGACAGGATGAGAAACACGAGCAGTCACATAACCATAAAGATTAGAAATGAGACAACAGTTTAACCAGATTATCTGGACAATTTATGTGAAAGTCTTGTTGCTAATAATCCCTCATTATGTGAGGAAACTGTGCTTCACACATTTTCTTTTCCAAGTAACTTCAACTAACCTCGAGGGTTGTTTGCTCTCATTACTGATGATGCAATAAACCAGAATTATCCTTCAATAAATGCAGGCGGTGTGTGTATATATAGCAAAATGGAGACATCGCCTTCTGATCTCTCAGTCTTCTTGTAATTAGTACTAAAACAGTAGCTGCAACACACTTGAATATGAGGTGACAGGTGTGAAGATAGAGCCCTCAGACTCTGTCTGCTGTACTCGGACTCATTAGAGAAGCTTCGCTGACATTTCAATTCGAAGACAGGACATCTTATAGAGTATGCAACCGGTGCTAAATCTGTGATGTGCTGCCTAATAAAAGAGCAGAAGGCAAAAGCTGTCATTGTGGTCAGATAATCATTAGTGGATGCTGGTGTCTGTGTGTGTGTGTGTGTGTGTGTGTGTATGTGTGTGTGTGTGTGTGTGTGTGTGTGTGTGTGTGCAGGCAACCTTGGCTAGCTTCCTGCTAGTGTTAGCATGCAGTCAGCAGGCCATAGGCTCTGTATCTGCACTGCCCCAGGTTCACTAAGAATCGTGGTGAGTCACAGTGAGCTTGTCATGCCTTGCTGCAGGCCCGAGGGCTGTCCACAGTTTGAGGCTGATAAACAAGTTTATTTTGAGACTTGAGACTATGTCAAAACAGTGTCCACTGCTCAGAGTTATTTTCAGATTACAGACACACAGTTCTGTGTTCCCTCACCTAGGTACTCCACAATATCCTTGACATCGGTAACCAGGTATTCGAAGCGGTAACTTTCAGCAGAGAGGGGCAAGTCGGACTCCCCGTAGCCCCGCATGTCGATGGCCACCACACGGAATTCGCTCTTAAACTCGCGGAGCTGGTAACGCCAGGAGAACCTGAGTGTCACAGACAGATGCAAAGATGACTTGTGCTTTCAAATATGTTCATACTTAAACAAACAGTCCTTGATTTGTCTCTTTCACAGTCTACTTACTACAGGTACTACAATGATTTAGTACTGCACAACCATACAAACACTGGTTCCTACATTCCCCATAATGTTTTTTAGAGCCACACAACACAATAAACTGTGTTTACGGGCTGAGTATTCTCTATGATGTTTAAACTGAACTTGATGTGCCCTTTAAAATCTGAGATACTTACAAACATCAAACTTTTTTATTTCAAAAACCAGCACAGCTTTCTTTCCGGCTGAGCGAAGGTCACCTCAGTATAATAGAATCTGTTTTAGATTCTATTCCGCCCACTGATCATTTCGACTGGGATGACTTCCTAATTGAAGATCTTGTCTGCTGTAGAGGCTCCTCAAAATCCCCCCTCCTCTTCCTCCACCTCCTCCACCACCACCTCCTCATCCTCTGCCGTGTGAAGGGAAGCAAGATGCAGAGCCCTGACTGTGATTCTGATGAGTCAGTATAAGATCTCGGCACTCAACCCTCAGATGTTAGAATATAGATGAGGTTTAAAGCAAAGTAAGCCCCTTGGACCCCTTACACCCACCCTCCCTCCCTCACACACACACACACACACACACACACACACACACACACACACACACACACACACACACACACACACACACACACACACACACCCCTTTCTCATTTCTAAGAGGGAATTAGCACATTTTTGAGAAAGTGTAAAGAGTTCTTTCCAACCATGTCACTCTCAGCACAGTTCATCATTTCTGTAAAGAATGTGGCTACTGAAGCAGAAAGAGCTCCCCTCTGCCATTAATTAATCCCAGGCCTGTCAGCAGCTCAGCTATGTTAGAGATATGGACAGCCTTACAGCTCTTGACAGGCTCTTTGGCCCCAATCCAGGAGCAACACTCAACACCATTTTTCATATCATATCAGGAGGAAGAGATCTTGAATGCTTTGGACCCTTTTCCACCCCATCCCCCCGATGGCAAGTCATGTCTGTGAATGAGGACTCCTCGCTGGCTGGCTGGCTAGTGTGGATTTGTTTTGTGCAGCCCAGGAGACGGGCTGCAGATATTTAACAGTGAAGCTGAAACATTGCAGCAAAGGGTTTCTCACAGTCAGGTGAAATTTTAGAGAGGTGACTGATGGAACATACTCTGAGCAACTGAACAAGCATAATCTGAGTGCCCACCCCCACCGCAATTTTCTCTTTGACCTACCAGAACTCAGGAAAGCCGTGTAAAAACAGCATGAGTGGCTTCCCTCTCTCTCCAGCAGCAACATAGTGAAACCTAAGGCCAGACTCCTGGATGGAAAGAAGACACACACACAAATAGAAGACGATCAATCTGACAGTCTCATCCGCTGCCACTTAGTGGACACAATAGAACAGGTCAGCATTTTTAAGCGGCTATTACTGAGCGTAGCCGCATGGAAATAAGAGTGCAATAATGTAATTATAAGGAAGAGCTGTTTTACTTCTGAAGCAACTCGTGAATTAGAATAATTGTATCACAAACTCTTGAATGTTGTCAGAGTTCCAGTAAAGTCAGCCTCTTCCAGCGATGTCTGCAGATAGACATTTGTGTCTGATATCATTTGATCATTTAATGACGTCAACATCTGTGAATATGCAAACATGTTTCAAACGTTTGAGTGGGGTGAAGTTCTACTTTACTGTAAAGTTCATTCTCAGGTTCTGGTTTTAAGATTTCAAGTTTCCACATCACACTTATGGAAGCATAAGTGCAACTTATACAGTATGTGCAAGCTGAAGGGTAGAGCAACAGCGGCTACATCACAGGATCATCAATGGGTTTATGAATGTTTGTGTTCAAAGATAACATTGGTCAACGCAGCTGTAACACCAGGGTCAGTGTGTGTGTGTGTGTGTGTGTGTGTGTGTGTGTGTGTGTATTCATACACAGTGCCTCGAGTAAATAACATGAGCTCTTTTTTGTACTGGTTCTGCAGTCTGTTAGACTTTTAGAGGTCAGGTCAGAGCTTATTTATGGAGCAAAGTGGCACCTTATTGAGCTAATCATCGTTTCTGCTACTCTTTTTGATATTTATGTATTTTTTATTAGTTTATACTCATGTGGTCATGTGGTTATGATTCAAACAGCCTATTGTTTTATTTTCTTAGGACTGTGCTGCTCATCTGACGTTCATGTCCTCAGAACCTCCCCTCCTGGTTTTCAGAGAGTGACTACTCGTCTGACTCATACTGTACGTTTCTTCAGATTTAAAGTCCCTTTGCTGATACAGTCATATCATAAAGCTTATAGACTTTCACCTTAGTAATGCGTGATTATTTATGAGCCCATGCACCAAGAACGGCTGCATGGACAGTTTATTTAAACTGCTAACGTTACATTTCCTAAATCAGACTTATCTCACATTCATCCCCTGGACTCATTTCAGCCTGCAAGGACATTTCCAAAGAGGGAGCTACTGACAGAGGTGATACAGGATGTCTCAACATGATGGGACAAACATCTGCTCCTCTCATAACTTTCTCTTCTCTCACTGCCTCAGTTTGATCTGCATCATGAACCAGATCAAATCAAACAACAATCAGATTTATAGATATTTTATTGATCCCTCGAGGGGGAACACACACACACACACACACACACACACACAAAGGGCTCATGGTGGAGTGATGGACAGCCACTTAACGGGACCCTGGGAGCAGTTAGGGGTTCAGTACTTTGCTCAAGGGCACCTTGCACCTCTGTCAGCTACCAGCCCTCCATACTTTTGGTCCATGCTGGACTTGAACCCCCAAGCCAAGCTCCTACAGACTGAGCGACAAAGACTGATAAGAAGATGAAAACACACTGTTGGTTTTCTTGAAAAAACAAACAGCGATGGAACATAACTAAACATATTTACTGAAGTACTGTACAATCTTGAGGTATTTGAATATTTCCATGTTCTGCTTCTATGAAAGAGGGAAATACTGCACGTTCAACTCATTTATCAAACAGTATGTATGATTTGACATAGAGAACATAAGATCAGATTATTAAGAATCAGAATCAGAAATACTTTAATAATCAATATGAAGTGTCCAATGAATCATAGAATAGTAGTTGCTGATAATACTCCTGTACATGTTTACATTGCACTACCTCCCCCTGAGTCAGTCCTATGAATAAATCCTCCAGCACTGACACCAGGCTTTGTGTTTGTGGTGACAGACTTGCCTCGGTATTTAATTACATAATGTTGAGCTTGTTAGTATACGGGGCTGGCAGCCGTGCATGTTGAGACGTGAGACGTGAGGCGGAGGAGCTGTTCTTTCAGCACCACCTGAGCGCAGAGCGGCGGCACAGCGCAGCGCGGCGCGGCGCCGTCAGTCCACCGAGGAACGTCTCCCAAAACAAACAGACCTGCTCCATCATCATCAGGCCTGCCTGTGTGTTCACGACGCCACACGAGCAAGGTGTTAGAACACCTGAACATGTTAGCATGCAGCCACACACACACACGCACAATGGGCTTCCCCCCTGACCAGACACCTTTCATGTCCAAGCGCATGTGTGTGTGTGTGTGTGTGTGTGTGTGTGTGTGTGTGTGTGCGTCTTACCTTGATCCTAACATAACAGTGGGTTCCCAAGGACGTGTCATTCAGACAAGCCGGAGGAGTTTCACGGATCACCCATTGGAAGGTTGCCGTCGGCCTCAGGACGATGTTCCACCAAAGTTTGAGCAGCGCTACGCCGGTGCAGAGAGCACAATAACCGTATATCAGCGACCAGTACCCCAAAACTCTGATTTTCAGCGCAAGTCTGAGCAGAAATAACAGCAAGTTGTGGAGCACTCTCGCCATTTTTACATTGCCGCAGGAGATCGATCCGGATCAAGTTACCTATTGATTCGTCTCCGTCAATCGCTGGTCTGTGTTCAAACACAGCTCGGACAATGCCGTTGTGTCGTTAGCGGCGCACACGCACGTCTGTGTGAAGGGAGGATCCCAACAAACGGCTGAATGGGACGGTGGCGAGAGCATCACGTCAGATTTCACGCTTGCGTGTGACAGCGGCGCTTGTTTAGCGGGAGACGGTGCTGTTGACTATACAAGGCAAGTCCGCAGACCAAGCGATGGAGAGCCGCTGCCTTCGGTGCGGAGCTCCGCGGTGATTTCAGCTTTCAGCCGTGAGGCTGGAGGGGGAGCGCCAAAATGACCCCTGTTATGGCAACAACAGACGGCGTTCACGTGCTCACGACGACTGAGAAATATTTCGAGTCAGTGTCGGTGCTGACCGTTAACAATACGAGCGTGTGAGGCGGTTTAACAGAGACCTATGACTGGTGTTTGCCGGTCAGCGCATTCATATTTTAATGAGCTGTGATGCGGTCACAGGTGCGCTTTTATTAGGCACAGCCGAGCAGGCCAATTATTACACACACACACACACACACACACACACACACACACACACACACACACACACACACACACACAAATAAGGCTTTTAACCAACTTCAGATATTAGCATAATCCCTCAGCTCAGTGGATATGTAACAGATTAAGACCTTTGTACTCTTCAGCGCCCTGGAGCTGACAAAATCAAGTGAATTCATTAATGAGTAATAGGTATATTTAAATAATTACAATGGAATACATTCATCTTTGTGCATTTTCTTTACACTCAGTAAATTAATATGTTTATTACGTTCATCTCTTTGTTTTTCTACTTTTTCTTGTCCCCATTTATCCCAAACATCTGCTGTTGATAAGAGGCACAAGGTGCACTGTAATATTTCATAGCAAAACCTTTATTTTATGCGGCATTCATATGGTATTCCCATGTCCAATTATATGGCAAAATAGCGTTTCTTTTGATGGAAAAAAACATTTAATTTTTACAGTAAAAAACTGTAATATTTCATAAGTCTTTACTTTATACGGCATTCATATGATATTTCCATGTCAATTACATGGTTAAACAGTGTTTTTTTTTATGGAAAAACCTTGTAGTTATACAGTAAAATATGGACTAAAACACTAACATTAACTGTAAAATCAACAGTATATCCCATTATCAGAAAAGGTGATGCCGTATTTATTACGGCAACATTCTGGCAACAGCTGCCTTTTTCTTTTTTTACTGTAAAAATAACCGATTTTTTTTTTTTTTTTTACAGTGAAGAAATGACTCATAAGTAGGAAATATGTAGAAAAAGTCATGCTGGTGTCAATGAGTCTGACAGCTGTTGAATGAAGGACCTGTGGTAGAGTTCCTTCTTACATGGTGGGAGTAGCAGTCTGTTGCTGAAGGGGCTGTTTAAGACCTCCACAGGCTCATGCAGGGTTGAGAAGAGTTGTTCATGATGGATGTCAACTTTACTAACTTCCTCCTCTCCATCACTTCCTCTGTGGAGTCTAGAGGACAGTCCAGGACAGAACTGGACCTCTTGACCAGTTTGCTGAGTCTTTTCTTGTCTCTCACTCTGTGCTTCCCCCTCTCCAGCAGACTACTGCATAGAATACTGCAGATTCCACCACAGTGTCTTTCCGGTGTTGATGTAAAGGTGGTTGACTAACACCAGTCGATGAAGTCTGCGATGACCCCCCCTGTACTCCTGCTCATTTCCTTCTGAAACACGTCCAATGATGGCTGTACCATCAGAGAACTTCTGGAGGTGACAGCTGTGACAGTGTTGTGACTGAAGTCTGATGTTGAAGAGAAAAGAAGAGAGCACCGTACCCTGCGGGGCCCCCATGCTGCAAATCACAGCATCAGACACATAATCATGAAGCCTCACTGTGGTCCTTTGGTGAAGTAGCTGGTCCACACAGCCAGGTGGTCAAATCCAGCCTCTTCTAGCTTACCCCTCAGCAGTGATGGCCGTGTTGTGTTGAAAGCATGTGAAAGGAAAAAGAGAAAACACTCACCAAATGAAATGTTATTTGATAAATATTACCAACATGTAGCTATCAGCATTCTAACTAAATAAAAAGGCTAATAGTTGGTTAGAAGGATTTCTCTGAAGATGGCATACCAACATTTGTGCTTATACATCATAAAGTAAATTTGTAAATTATTTCTTTATTACAGTATCTACTCTTATGAGTTTAGTTGGAGGGGGAGACTTTTAAATCATTTTAATGATTTAAATAAATTACAAGATACGGGTTAAGTTATAAATTGCTAAGTGCCACAGCATCTGCCTTGAGGGCCACTAAAGTCAATAATCTGTTAAATGTGTTGCCATTTGCTAAGATAAACATCCACCTAAAAGGTATGACGTATCAAGACATGGATCAACTCATAACATAGGTGTACCTTGGACTAGTCACAACAAAAGGACAATGTGCAGTCAGAAGAATACACTTAATAAGCACTGAACTATGGCTGTTTCATATAAGTCCACAGATAAACTTGCAAAGTCATGACCCGCCCTACTCTTCCTCTGATTGGCCTACGATCGATAATATTCCATCAAAGAAAACAAGCCACTAGCCAATCAGAGGATGGGTGGATTATGGTGGCAAAACATGGATTTCAACAAAACCCATGAAAACATTTTGAGAGAAATACACTTCTCCTTTTGATTGGTGGTCTCCCATGTTTTTGTTTAACTGTTGCACAGAGGTATATTTTGTATTTTAAATGATTTCTGTTTTTTTAGTGTGGTTGAAACCATTCTAAATGAAATATTTATTTTTAAATTTAAGCTTTTGTATCTGGTGATTGGGAACTTTCAAACTGTAGTGTATATATTCCATGTACCCATCCGTCTTCTGCTACTTATCTGGGCCAGGTCATGGTGGCAGTGGGCTAAGCAAGGTAGAATTCCCTCTCCAAACAACATTTTCAAAACCACCTCGACTGTCTCCTTTCAGCACTAAAGAGCAGATTTATTTCAGATGCTTGCATCATTGATCTCATTCTTTCAGTCACTACTCAAAGCTCAAGACCATCGATGAGGATTGGAATGTAGATCGACAGGAAAATTGAAAGCTTTGCCTTGTGGCTCAGCTGCTTCTCCACCACAACAGTCTGGTACAGTGCCCACAGTACTGCTGACGCTGCACCAATCTACTTGTCAATGTCATGCTCTATTTTACCCTCGCTCGTGCACAACGCCCTGATACACTTTATCTACATCACTTGGAGCAGCAGCTCATTCCTAAGTAGGACTACACCACAGACCTCTGCCAGGAATATGTGTGAGGCTTCGCCTGAGCCCTCAGGCTCTGCCTCCTTCACAGACGATGTGTTCAGGAGTTCCTCAGAGTGTTTTTTCCACCATTAACAATGTCCCCAATGGCTGAACACAGCCAGAGCCAATCCCAGCTCCTGAGTCATCTGATCCAGAACTGTCTTGAGGCCAACTGAAAGTTCTTCATAGCCAGGGTTTTTGTTTTGGCTAAAGGCCTTCTGGTGCCCCAGTACATGTCTGGAGCTTCAGAAGACCCCTGGTCTGGATGGCCTCCTTCAGCACTGGTTGCCACCGCGAACATCATGGAGAACCTTCTGTCCACAACTCCATGCAAGTGCCTCCACAACAGAGACTTTTGGATTTAGATTCTATATCCTAAACCTCACCCAGAGCAGGAGGTGGAAAGTGATGCCATCAACAGGCGCCTGAGCCAGTCACTCTCAGTTCACAAGGACAAAGACAGTCTATGCAGATTATGCACGGCTCTCAAATGGGGCTGTAGAAACAGTGCATCAGATGGGTTAATGTGGCCCACACAAACAGCACTGGCATCATAACTGAATAAGGTGATGCAGATTGCTTAGTGAAAATAGCTTTATTGAGTAAAAAAAAAAACGAACAAAGAAATTATTTATTTTAGCATATACAAACTGTAACATACAGAATATGTTGATAATCTCCAAAAACAACTTTGGAACAGCCAGAACTGTATGAACAACAAAGTGCAGTGCATGTACAGTAAACACAATGTTTGGCATTTTTCAAGTAGTCAAGCAAACAAGGAACTGAGATTCCATTCTATTCAATGTTGGAAACTTTGGCAAGGACCAATTCTTCTTAGTTCAAAATTTTAAATTTACTTCTGTGCAAAAATGTTTTATAAAGAAAGAAAGAAAAAAGTCACACGTGCACCAGACATATAGATATAATCCAGTGTTTTGCCTACATTTAGTATTTTTTGAGTGAGGATGAACTGAAATGTAGTGGTAAGGGTACATCAAATGGGATAACTTAACAAAAGAACAAAACAACACTGCACATTTTAGCAACAAGACAACAAGGTGGCCAATTTAACTACAGTGTATGGATGCATTGGCTTGTCATACACAACTGTCAGCTGACGGAGGTCTCAACCATATGTGCAAATAAACAGAAGACCATGCACAAAACATTTTTTGACAGTGCTTCACCCCAATTATCTCAAATTCAACGGTGTGTCAGTGTACACATTTTTACCAACCATTTCAAATACAAACTAAGGACAATTTGTTGAATTTTTTTTCTGACAACAGTTTAATTTTTTAAGTCTCAGGAACATATATAGGGGTTGAAGTTTTGAAGTTGTCTTTTGTGCCCATGAAAGAACCAACAGCTTGTTCTCCTCTGAGATAACAAGTCTTGCATGGGGCCATTTTTTCAAGTTCAGTTTCTTTCTAGTCCAAGTTAAGCTCAAATGTAGTCATGATGTCCCGCTGCATAGTCATGTCAATACCAGACATCTAAAGAGAAAAATAAAACACAGAACAGTTATTAAAAAGGCCATTTTACCGACAGCAAAGCAATATAACACAAAAATAAATGGATGAAGGTACTCACTGCCTCTCGCCTCCGACGTTCTTGCTCCCTTTTGCGGGCCATCTCCCTTTCTCTATCCACTGGAGACTGTGTGGAAGGGCTTTGTGTTTCTATGGGAGACTTCTGCTCAAGATCTTCAGAAGTGTTTAAGGTAGCCTCTGTGCAAATGCTCTCTGGTGAATCAGGTTCATCTTTGATAGGTTGTGTTTGGTTTGTTTCTGCTTTACCTGGGCCTGGTAAGCTACAAGGAGAATGTCTTAATTAGTTGCTCTCATTGATTGAAGTATTGACCCCTCTTAGCACTTTCCCTATTTTCTTCCCTTACAACATGGAATTCCAATGGATTTTATATACGGACATACACAAAGTAGTTCAAATCAGTGTGCAAAGCCCAGACCGCAATCCAATTCAGAATCTGTGGTATGACTTTAAGATTGTTGCACACCAACAGAATCTGGAGTTGAAGCAGGTTGTAAGGCAACAAAATAGGAAGAGGGGGTCAATACTTTTTCAAGCCACAGAAAGAAATACCCCATGGAATTTTTGGCATCCTTTCAAAATAAAAAATAAAAATATAAATAAAAAAAATCAAGATATAGGCTCAACAATGTAGTCTTGGCATCCTTTAAACATAGAAATTAATGCGTTTGCCAAATACCTGCTCTTTTCAGGAGTCTCCTTCTCTTTGTCTCCTTCCACCTGTTTCTTCTTCAGTGCTTTTTCACGTTCTTCCTTTTCTATGGCAGCCTTACGGAACTGCTGAAAGCTTTCCTTTGAGGACTTGATTGCAGTTGGAGTGACTGACTGCCTCGCCAGTTTTGCCCAAGACTCAGCATTTTTTAGAACAATGTCCTAAACAAAAACACATTCAAATATTTATCTGCAATCCATTTTAAATGTAGCTGGAGAGGGTAACAAAGGCTAGGATCAATGTTAAAGCTAAACTCTTCTCTAAATAAATTGAAATATTATTTATTTATACAAACATATCTAAAGTGTATTTATTTATATATATTGATCTTCAAACTAATCAGTGGTCTTACTAACTAAACTTTAATTAATCCTTGTAGCTGCAGTCCACCATCTGTGTCTCGATGTGCGAATCATTCTACAATAACTCAGGAACAGTAACAGTAAACTCAGGTAGACAATGCAAACCTTTTTGGGAATTTGGGATTTTTCCTCTTCAGTAGGTTTACTTGTTGAGTTGGTGTAAGGCACATTAGTCATCTGACTGTCAGGGAAATCCTCAGTGTACCTGAAATCTGGCATGAGCACTTTGAAAATTGTTTTGTTTAAGTATTTGTAAAAAATAAATAAATAGTGATGTCAAAGTAAAAGCCTTGCTGTGACTTACTGGACTTGGTCTCATCTTTGGACTGCAGTGGACTGTCTGTCAGAGGGGACAGCACCGGGCCGTGCTGAGGTGAGATTTAACATTTGAAATATTTAAGTCCTTCATGCTCACCAGCAAAGCAGCCAGTATTTCAGAACATTGTGCACAATGATTATCATAGTCTACACATGCAAACATCCTTGATATCAAACTTTGCAATTGTGATAGAGCTTGAACACTTTTATTACAATTCTAAGTCTACTCTATCTTTGAGGGACCAGATGTGTTAAAACAATGGAAGCAGCTTTTTAGCTTTCCTGAACTCTACATAACACAAGCTGACTGTGCTGCACCCTATCTGGAGGTTTCTGCTGATCTCATGTAAAAAAAAAAACAACCAAACAATGGGCTGAGGCCAGTTTTGTTTCTCTGAGTACAGCCAGGGAAGGCCTTCAGAATCCTCACTGAATGCATCTTGGCCTAACATATGATATGACATGTACTCAACGGCTACCACAATCTGTTGATTTTAGGCACAGTTCAGAGATGATAGTCTTTGACAAGATTCATTACAAGTCATCTGAAGTGTGTCACAAGATTTGACAAGTTCTCTTTTTAAAAACAAGTGTTTGAGAGGTTTCATCAGGAGTACCTCAAATCTGGTGGCAGCCCAGTCCAGCAAAACTCCTGGAGATGCCATGGGGGACAAAAGGGCAGACAAATCTGTCAAACAGCAAATGGCAGACAGACATTGATTTTAAACACATAACTATGTGAGAGCAATAGATGTTCACAGTGAGTTTTCACCAGTGACAAAGACAAGACAAGACAAGACCAAGACCTTGAGTGGTTGAGACCAAGTGAAGGCCAAGACTTATATGTAGTAAGTAGTAAGTATTGCAAGACCGAGTCAAGACCATGACCAGACAGTACATAGCCGACTTAGGTAGCTAAAATGAAAACTCTTTGGGTGAAGCGTTGTTGCTACACTGAGTCACAAGTATTTACAAACAGCTGTGTGTGGTTTGCACGCTGTTTTGCAGATAATCTCTTTATCAAACTGAATTTTATTTCAGAAGATTTCACTGGTCTCATCCCAGACAGTTAACAATACAGTTTGTCAAGACTGAGGCGGGGCCGATTACAAATGCAGTAATCGAGGCCGAGGCCTTTAAAAATTGGTCTTGAGGCTGGGGCAGTGAGGGAGGGATAAGGAATCTCAATGAGAGGTATAAGTTAAAGAAGCTGACAAGTTGCTGATGCTGGTTTGGCACTGTAGATCTCAGAGGCTGCTGAAATGGACTGCTACAAAAGACTAGTAAAAAAAAGTCCATATAAATCATTTCAAAAGGTTTTCACTTGAGCATCACAAAGAGAGTGATTTTAAAGCACAGGAGGATATTTGCAGTGGATGATTGACTTCCATTTTTTAACAAAAACAAATTATATAATTGCTACCATTTTTTTAAACTTATATTTTCCTTTCAGTTGGTGGACAAAAAGAACAAATGTATGTAAGCAGTACCTGGAGGTGATATGGACAGCTGATCACAGGTCTGGTCTGCATTATGGTGTGTTGGCTGGCCTTTGGTTTCTGCTACCGAGGACTGTGCAGCAGGAGGAGGCTGACAGGTCTTGACTTTGGTCAAATCTTTAGTCTCCGATATCTGCTTACTACAGGCAGCACGAGTCACCTTCGACTTAGAAAGAAATGACATTCTTACTTTTCATTGTAACCAGCAAAATCATCTCCCCATGAATCTGTTGATTACAGTAAGAACATACTGAACAGATTTACCTTCGTCTTAACCTTTTGGCAAGAGTCTTTACTCTTCTGCTTCTTTGTTTTTGGCACTGAAAGACATTCACATTGGTAAATCAGCCCACAGAGGCAGGCAGTCTGTTATTATAAAACTGTAATAATAGAATTTTCAAGGTTTGTCTTTTAGCAAAAGAAAAATTAACCACTTCCAAACAAGCATAAAAATGAATTTGTTTTCAGTAGACCACCAATCACATCCCCACCCATACTCGACCAAAATCATGACAATCTAATTTTCATGGAATTATGTGAATATCATACTGTAATGACACAAAATGTTTGAAGCATTTATTCACTGTCTTTGTTTCCTATGGGCTGAGGTACTACTGTGTATGGAAAAACTGGGGCACAGAAAGTGACGAGAGTGAACTTTTTCATATGAGGCCTTGATTAAAGACAGAACAGAACAATGTTCAGTAAAACAGGTTGAAGTGAAAGGCAAAATCCAAAGGATGCCACTGGGAATTATGGTGTTAATACATAAGGATGAAATGCCAGGGGATGCTTAGAACTGCAAATACTCAAGTGCACCTTAAAGCTTCAGGGTATGTTTAAAAAATGTCCCCCCCCCCCACACATTTTTTTTTCTTGCTGTAATCATCCCTCCCGTTCATATTGGCCATTAAGTAAACCCTTATGTGTTTACTGAGACCCAGACAGCTGAGCTGCAGTTAGAGATAGTAACAAAAAAATGTGGAAGATGTTACCTTCATTTGACTGACTGACTGACTGACTGACTGCTGAAGCCTCGTATTAACGAAAGCTTAACTATGGAATGTAGCAGATTCAAAGAGGACTGTGGATTTTCTCCCTCATTACTAACATTGAAGCACATTAGGTGAAGATCTCTTAGGGGCCGGTGTGAACAGAAGGAATGACTACAGCGAGCAGATGTTTCAGTGTTCATACGGGAACATGAGTATTAAGACAGATTTAAAAAATGTGAACATGTAGCTAAAAATCTTATTTTGGCTGAACTCCAGTGAGCTAACTTGTCACCTTGCTGTAGTGTGAAGAGAAGGATTCTCCAGAGCGGCCTTTACTTATCATGCCATGGAACCAGCATATCACGTATAAATCAATGTCTACTACAATAAAGCAACCCATTTATCAAAAATGTTTCTAAAATAGTCTCACTAGGTCAGATGTGCGCATCTCTTCAATGAGGACAGATTATTAAAAGTGTGTGTGAAATAAACACAAAGAGCAAACACCTGATTAATGTGCAAAAATATAAAAACTGTTTAATATTTGGTGTGCAACCAAGAGAGAGATGGGGTCTGGGAAGGGGAGGACTGTGCTACGGGGAGAGCAGCTAACCTGATTCAGAGTCACTGCTATCAGAAGTGCTATGGAACGCAGAATGACTGCTGCTGCTGCTGTCAGAGCTGGATGACGAGCTGCCGCTACTGCTGCTGCTGCTGCTGCTAACACTGAGGCGTGAAGGGCAGCTGAGGTCAGGAGACGCCATCACTTTAGCTGTTGACAAAAAAAGAAGTAGTCATTTTTACACTCATGTCTTACACGTGGAAGATGAACAGCAATGATAATATTGTTATCAAATTCAGTTCTTACCTGCTGGGTTATTTTTCTTCAGGTGCTGCTCTTTACTGGCAACCTGAGATCTCCCAGCATCCTTTAGTATTCCAGTTTTGGTTCTTCCTGTGAGCTTTACCGGCCTTTTCTCTGCAGGACAGAACAGATAAAAACACACCATTGTCATTACAAAGAGTTTTACAGATTGAATCTAACTCAATAAAAAGGGGTACTTGACTGAGCTCCACTTACTGCTCACGGTCTTGTTGCATTTCTTCAGACACGCTGTAACAAACCTCTGCAGGGCCCTCAGTGTGGAGGGCTTAAGCTTTTCAAAGTCAACTTCGATCTCCTCTAGAGTGGAATCCCGCAGACAGGACTCTCTGGCATGAATGATGTTCACTAGCCTGCCCAGTTTGTCACCAGGCAGCTTGTTAATGTCCAATTTCAACTGCTTCTTCTCCTGGTAAGTCACTGGTATTGATGACTTATCCTCACATTTTACAGGCAGGGCCCCATGACTGTTGTGTCTGTTGCCATACCTAGACAAACATACAAAACATCTAATGTTAGCCATGGAATAAAGTAAATATATCAGTATGATAAGTGTAAATATAAACTATTCAAAGAAAGTGGGGCTAACTTACAAAGTCGATCTCTTGCTGCTGGACATTTTTTCTACAATAGATTTGTATTTTGAGGATTTGCGATTGAGTTGAGCAATATCCTTTTCTTTGGATCTTTTTTCCTTTTTCAGCTTGTTCTTCTTCTTTGGTTTCATCAGGGGATCTTGGGTAAATCTCTTCAGTTGATCAGTGACAGCTTTCAACTGAGAGGTCAGCCATTAATAAGACAATTAGGTCAAATGCACTGAAGTGAACAGCCATTTGCATGGTTACTGGCACATCATATACCAACCTTCTCCTCTAAATGGGCCAGCTGCGTGGCCACCTCTTTAGATGAACTCTTCTCCTCTGAGGAGAGTTCACTGTCAGAACTTTCACTGTCAGACGACGGACTTTGAACTCTGTCTCCGTTTCCCTTTTCAAAGCGATGAGGAGGTATGGAACAACTCTCTGCTTCTTGGGGAACCTTCAGGTATCTGGCCTCAAAAATTTCCTGTTGATACAAACATAAAGATTTTATAGCAGTAATAGAAATACTAACACTAATCCTTCAGCTTAGTGATAGCCACGGTAAGTCCACACACAGCAATGCATTTCTAAATTGTAATCCTCCTCATCCTCCTAATTTTCTTTTGTTCAGTTTTTATTTATTTGCTGATATAAATGTCAGTAGATTTCTTTGTGTATTTTGTCATCATAAATCAAATGTATTTAGTTCTTAGCTAGTTTTCATCAGTTAAACTAAACACTGCTTTAAATATAGCCATACTGATTTGATGGAAGAAAAAATTAATGAATAAATCTATACCTGCAGTTTTCGTGCCATGTAGACCACCTCATGTGAAGGTGGATTGTATTTGTAACAGTTGGAGAACATGAGTCGGACATCAGCAGCAAATTCCTTTGCATTTGTGTACTCTCGTTGATCCATTTTTTTCTGAGGAAATGACACTTCAGGTCAGGAAAACTGATGTGCAATTATTGAAAATCATGTAATATACACTGCTCAGTCAGAATCATAATAATCATCTTACCCTGATGGTGTTCAGGTCCATTGGCTGTTTGATGATGTCATGGTAGTCATGCAAGCCCAAAGCAACCGCATCAACAGGGGTATAAAAGGGCCATGCATATGCATAGTGTCTCTTTGAGAGCATTTCCTTCAGGATATCGTTGCAGTACCTGAGCTGCTCCGACAGTCTGACCTTCTTGCCCTCGAAGGTAGGCAAGTCTTTCTTAGGAGGTTTGATGGGCCTTCCAGTGCCTCTCCTGGACAAGAATGGACAAGATCCTGGAGTTTCTCCAGAAGAGGTTACCTCACAGCTGGGGATCACTGAGGTAGTGGTGGCAGGTTTAGAGTCTGCTTTTCTCTTAAACCCCTTTTTACTCTGAAATCACAACAGACACTTTTAGTTACAATAATAATAATAATAATAATAATAATAATAATAATAATAATAATACTTACTGATGTATCAATTTGTGCAGAGAGCTGGATGGGCTGCATGTATTTAGACACATCAGGAGGAATGACTGTCACTGTCTGCTGGAGAACAACTTCCGACACTACGGGTCTCTGCTGTATTGCACCTGTATGACAGGAGGCAGTGAACACATGCACAATAATCAGATGTCTTTTTAAAACTGTAAAATGAGCACAGGATGTTTGTATCTGTGGCTGCTTAAGGCATTGACCTGTCATACATCTGTAACATTCAACCAAAACTGATGTGATGAGATGATACAATCCAACTGAAATCTGACACTATTCCAAAACGAATATCATCTTAAGGGCCTTTCTGTTCTGTAAGATACCTGCATTTGTCCTTCTGCCTTTCATGGGTTCCTTTGCAGTGATTGATGGAACTTCACACTCTTGCTGAGGCATTTGGGACACTTTCTGCAAAAAAAGCTTCTCCAGGGTCTGAGCCATAAAAACAATGTCATCTCCCGGCTGCGAGAAGAAGATTATACTGCTATATTAGAATAAAACTGCAGAAAACACTTTAAAGAGAAGCTTCAGCACTGTAATAGCCTAAAAAATGCTGTGTGGGTGAATGTGAACTACGTCATTACAGTGTGACAGAACAGCAAAAGGGAGCAGCTGAACCTAGCTGGTGTCATACAGCCTCACAAACAGTCTTCTCTTACCCGATTGTACACGTAGCAGTTGGTGAACATGGTGTTGAAGTCCTGTATACATTCAAGTGCTCGCCAGTAATATTTGTTCTGAAGACGTTTGTTAATAGTGCTCAGATCCATAGGGTTTGTAATAATTGTGTAATAATCCTGAAAGACAAGACACTGGCATGAATACACCAAAGTGTTTCCTGACAAAGAGTCAAAGTCTGCTGGGTGGACCTGGTTTTAGTTTAAATGAAAAACTCAGCACATGTATTTCAGACTTTGGGCTGTAACAGTCACAACTGTGTTACTCACTGGGAGACGCAGTGCCACTGCATCAACTGGCTGACGAAAGGGCCATGAAAATTGATGCCTCCATAAAGCTTTGATCACCACCTTCTCCAGATACTGGAGCTGATTGGTTACACGTCCAGGCTTCTTTGGATTTATGACCTCTGGCGGAGGGGGATTTCCACTCGGGGTGGGACACACTTTCACATCAGACATCATGTTGTCCAAAGGCCACGAAGGGGGGAAACTGTGCTCATCACACGTTTTCCTAAACAAGGAGTGAAGGTAGTTTCCAGTGCTTCAGTAAAAATGACAAGTGGGGAAGACATTATGAAAAACAAACAGAACTAATGCAGTCAGTAATACGACATCAAGTCTGCTTTTATGATTTACATCAGATCCTAAACCCTGGTGCTTTTATAAATACTTATACCATATACATGTAAATACCATACGCATGTATGGTTAATGTGAGTACTCTGGCAAGAACATTCATATATCTAACCTGGAAGTCTGGAATATTTTTAACCGGTTTAAGAAGACACAAAACAACAATTATTTCATGCTTACTGTCTGTGTAGCATCAAATATGTATCAATCCACAGTGGAAAACAGTCCCTAACAAATGCACCGTTTACTACTGTTTGAGTGTCCCGTATACAACAGAGTAGGGAACTTGTGTGTTGGTTTGGGATTTCTTGATATTAAGAACAATAAGGAATAAAACCTATTTTATCATTTAAAAAGATATATGAAGGCTTCAAACGTTTGATTTACAGGTTTATAGTCGATGTCGTTTTAAAAGGTGGGTTGAGTCATGCTGGCGAAAGAGAGCTGATTGTCGAGTCATCAAACACCAACGTTTTGGGTTGGTGGTGTGTCTGGCCATATTTGACGAGCTAGGAATGAGAATCAACAACCATCTTTGTCCTGTATGACTGGCCCCATCATTGAGTTTTAAACTAAAAAGTCAAACCAGAAGCCTAAAACAGCCCATCTATCCTAAATATACATCTATGTGACTGTCACAAACTGAAAATGTTTTGCAGTTCAGGATTTAAATTCAAGACCTGTGAGACAGTCTGATCCTAATCCAGATGAACGTGAAACAACATTGAGCATCAATGAGGCTGTATCATCTACATAAGTATCCTGCTATAATGCTCTTATAACTGACCCAAAATGCCCACAAGCAGGTTTGACTCTACTTGGAACAAATCCAGTAAAAAGAGGGCCAAACACTACCAAAACTGTCAGCACTTATCTCCTCCACCTTTCTGACATGGCACGGTGAGAAAATAGCTCATTGGTTATAGCATATCTAATATTGCTTACTGGCTATGAATATTATTCACTTAAAATGATGCTTGATTCTTTAGCATATACTGAAATGTCAAAGACAGATCGGTACTGCCTGTTACATAGATATCAGTGGAATCTTTCCTGCTAAACATGGCTAATACTGCCACCTACAGCATCTCTCGGGAATCGTTCTATTCAGCAATTTCAGTCAAACAAATTTACATTGCAAGTTCTGGATCTTATTTCATTTTATTTTGTAAAAAGACGACAAATGAGACAATACTTTTATACATGAATGAATCAAGCGCATCAGATTTCTGTCATTTTGTTGGATGCATGCAGCTGCAATGATGCACAGTTTAACAACTGAATCAGTCTGCTACAGCTCGCTGTCATCAGCTGTGATCGATTGCAAGATTAAGGGTCATGTGCTTTTTGACTTTTACAGTTGTTTCATACAGGAAGCATTTTTCTGACAAAACATAATCATAGGTTTTTGGACATCCTGCAGCTGAAACAATTCTAAACAACTATTAACTAATAATCAGTTTTTTCAGTCATCTATCAAGAAAATTTACTGGTTACAACTTTGTTTTTGTTTTTTTTAATAAATCAGTGGAAGAAAAACACTGAATTACCCGACAACTACCGGTAGTCATGATTTATGATACTAACAACTATGAAGGGTATAGATTAAAGAATTAATCAGTTAATTGAAAACTTCATTGATAAATAGATAATGCATTTTAATCATTTCACACAGAGGTTTCAAAGTTACAAACTAAGCAAAGACACTGTCCTTGTGTAAAAACATCTGTCTGATAAACAGCTGTCCAGAGACAGAGCCAGACAAAAAGAATGATCCTGAGGTCACTGTTAAACTCTGACTGCCCGATGTGCAAGAGCTACAGAGCACAACGGAGTACACAGTGTTGGTAAGAATCAACACACCAACTGTTTTAACCACACGTGGATGGTGTAACTGCAAACAAACAGCCTGATGGATCAAGGTCGTCTCTTTTGGTACACATCAAGAATACTTGTTGTAGTCCAGAGGTAGACTTCAGCACACTCTGGACAATGGAACATTCCCATTCGTGGACAAAAAACAAACAAACAAAAAACTCCTACAAACAGTGTAAAGATTAACTTCTGCAGCAGCTGCCTTGAAGCCAATCAACAGATAAAGCATGCCACAATAAACATTTAATCATGGGTATTAAAAATACGATTTGTTACATTCTGTCATCAAATCCACAAACAAGCCCTGCATGTCAACTCAAACCTCCTCATGTGGAATGTCATTATGCTTCCATTAACCACCAAACCCTCCTAATAACAGCCGCATGGCTGCCGCACGCGGCACTGTTGACAGCGCTCGCGCCAGCACGTGAAGCCTCCGCCACGCCCACCGGTTACTTTAGCAACTTACGCTAACTAGCTAACTAGCTTCCAAGTCACTGCAGACGTTAGCGTGATTAACGGGGTCAATCAAACGACGCGTCGGTGTTCTTCCTGACATTCCTCTCGCTTCTGTTTCGTCCGGCGATGTAACGTTACGTAAACGGCGCGGCAGTGACCTACGCAGTCACGTTAGCAGAAAAATGCTGAAAATGCTAACGTATATCATCCAACGGAGGGTCGTTTTCTCCCGCCTGCTGGATAACTAGCGATAGATACCGCAATGACTAGTCTAGGTAGAACACATTCTTGTTGTGTCCACCGGCTCGGTTTACCGGCTGCGTTTCTATCGGTGTAGCTGTGTCTAGCTACTGTTTGTCTGCGTTAGCTCGCTGTACCTCTACGTCATGGCTCCCTGTCAGCTCCCCCACACGGTTTTATAAACAACAACGGGAACACAGCAGCCGACCTTAACACACGGTGATGTTCGTTAAACACGACATTCAGTGAGCATTACCTGGCTAGCATTACCTTACGAGACACCACGGGCTCTTGCGTTCAACTCTTCGGTGGCGGACGTCTCTACGGCAACCGCCTCTAATTTATACCCGTGTGCTCGAGCCCCTACGACTGATTGGTCAAAACACGAGCTACACGTGTTCCACTCTGACTTTGTGCTCCAAACGGTTTACGTTCAAAAGATACAGCCCGCCGTGTCTCCCGCACATGTGTAACGTTAACGGCTTTAAAGCGCAGTGTAAGAGACTTGTGTTGAGTTGTCCCGAACAACACGACAACTCGGTGTCCTGGAGGACTGTCAGTCGTTAAGACTACAGACTGATGAGTGCGGAGCCGCCAAACCGCCTGTAAACACTGTCAGTCGGCTTGAGCGTCCGCCTGTTTGGGCAGGCGGTGGCTCTCTGACTGCCGCGGAACGCTCGGTAACGTGTCTGCGGACTGACACGAACGGAAGGCTGGGGGTGTGGGCGGAGCGGTGAGTTCGCGTGCCGAGCCAGAAGCGGAAATTTTGGTTTCAGTGAACACCAGCTACCAAACAGTCACGCGCGAGAGAAAAATAGGATATTCATAGGATCTTCCACGATTAGTTTTCACTTTTGCATGTTAAAGAAAACTAGCTTTTCTAATCAACAACAAGGCTCTGTAACACATGGCTGCGTTCAAAGACACCTGTTTTGCATAGTAGGTGTTTTTCTGGGATTTTTAAGCTGGGAAATGCAAGATTACAGAATAAATTGTTGACATAAATGTTAATAACAGTTTGAATAACACAAATAGACCGGAGAGAGTTCAGAGCATTAAGATTATTGGGCAAGTTTGGATTTATCCAGGGTAACTTGTACTAGGCACAGGTTTATTTCCTTTGACCTGGAAATTTGGAAGAAATCCCAAAAGAAATTCAGGAAAGGTTTGTCTCAATGAAGTTGGAATATTTGTATTATCCTTACAATAGAAATACAAAGTGCAAGATGCCATGTGGGGGCCCTATTTTGTCACACTCTGAGGGAGAGATCCCTAACCTTTTCAGATGATCTGTGGCGATACAACAATCTGTTACATTTTCAGAGGAAAACAGGCTTCACTACATTCATAAATGCAATAGATGCATCATGTTCCTCAAAAATGATAAACTCATAAACTCAAGTACTCAAAAAATAAAATACTTTATTTCATATTATCAATATATTTGTCAGCAGATGTCACTCACAGCGTGACAGCCCAGCCCACATATGATTTTGACTTGATTTTAACCTATAAAAAAGCTTCTATGCTTTTTGAAGCATAGAAGTGCTTCACAAAACAAATGAGCTGGTTTGTCTGGCTACAAATAAAGACAGATACTTTTAATTCTCCCAAAATATATTGAGGCTGAGGCTTTGCAGGTTGTGGGCCCTCTGATGACCGTGGGGCCCTGTGCACCCTCATAGTCCACCTACAGTATAGTAAGAAACATCTCTGCTCACCTATTAAGTGTAATTGTACGGAAGCTCTAAGCGGCCCACGCATTTATACATTTTATTTCCTCAGATCTCGAGTTAGTTATGTCATTATATCAACATAACAAATATTGTTATCCCGAGATAACAGGATCTTGAGGTAACCTTTCCTGCCTGGCTGACAGACTGTGGTCGGGCAGCACAGGGGAGGTGGTGTCCTCCTGGGACAAAGTTTGTACCAACTTCTGGGTCAACCCCCTTTCACTTCCCACAGCAGTTGAATGACACTCTGGAGCTGACTCTCTGGAGCTGACTTTGAGACACTGCAGCCTTTTATTTAATTGTGTACGACACTGTACATTTGTTTGTAACCAAACTTCTACCGCTAACCTGTTCTGTCATCCCTGCGACTTGACCACACACACCTAACACACTGCTCTATTCCCCAAAGAACTGTGCTGCTCTTATAACACTGGGATAACGACATAAATAATATGAGATCTGAAGAAATCAAAAGGATAGTCTGGTATATTAAATTATTGCAGGAAACATTCCATTATCTTGGGATAACAACATCTGTTATTTTGACATAAAGATATAAATAACTTGAGATCGCTTAGGTCTTCCATATATTTGCATACTCAAATATCATAATGTTTCAGCGGGCTTAACAGAACCATGGTGCTGTTCCTGATCCAGCCTAAGGACAAAGCAGTTATTAATGAAGTAAAAATAATATAGCCATAATAAAGTTTTACTCACATTGCAAACAATATCAAACATGTTCACCCTTGATGGCGTGGACAGTTGACTGACACAAACACACCGTATATCATAATTACTATGAAAGGATTGGTAAACCAGCTAGAAGGAATAAGACATAATTGATGAGAACAAATCCAAATTTTCCATTAATCTTTAAGAATATAATCAGAATTTAATATTTGTAGCCTTGTCATGAATATGATGTTAGCACATTCAGACTAATCTCATCATACATCAGAGCAGTGGCCTGTAAAGTTCTAGATTTTGAGTATTTTACATTTTGAAATGATTATTTCAGAATGTTCTTTAAAGGTTAAATACGGGAATGTTGGAACAAAATACATGACATCAATAAATCAAGGTGGTTTGTAAAGGACTTTAATACTTTCTTAAGCAATTACACCTTTTGTCCACAAGATGGTGCTACGAGCAAACATGTGAGGTTTACACTGTCTTCCAAAGGAGGGAGCTCTGATGGCAAGAGCATGTGTGTTGTTGTGAGTTTTGTTTTTGAGTAACTGAAATATTTGCCATTTTGTAAAGGCAATATATATTTCATTGTGATGATGTGAAGTAAAACAGAAGGTTGTGTAGACTGGAGATATTAATGGTTTAGTTGGGAAATGCCAGAATTAATTTTCACTGCAACCTGAAGATTTGTAAATTGTATAAAATATCTTTTTAGGGTCTAAAATCAGCCATTGATAGCATCATAACTAAAGCACATAACTGATTTGATTTGATTTGATTTGACACATGACTGAGAACTTCTATCCTCCTCTGAGTTGTAAAACTGCCATGCTAGCCATGCTACAGGACATCCACAGTTTCTACAACATTCCATGAAAAGCCCTGCTGTATTGTGGCAAAGCATTTACTTTGCAGGAGGATTTAGAAAGCGAAAGGAATGAGTGCTATGTCAGATGTCCTAAACGAGCTTTGAATTTGACCATAAATACTGACATAGTGTCTGTCGCTGTAACAATGACAGGAAGCTTGTTCAGAACGAAGGAGGTCATATAGGAAAAGGATCTGCCCCCTGATGTTTCAGATGTGAGGAGGAACAATGACTGTTTGTTTTTGATTAAATACATATAAACTCTCCAAATCGAGTGAGGGAACAAACAAAGTTCACACCTACTACTACTACTACACTACTACCACTCAGTGGTAGAATGTAAGTATGTTTACTCAAGTCAAATATTTCACTTCTAAAGTACTGCTTGATTTAAAAAAATTAATTAATTAAAATTTTAAATGTATTAAATGTTACCTGATACTGATATAACTATATTTTATGTTACTTTATATAACTATATTCTATATCTGCATTTGATTGATTGGCATACATATCGCATTATATTACTCAGTTCAAGTTTAAAATAGCCTAAACTTGTGAGTACACTCCACCCACTTTGGCTGGTAGAGCAGGTAGGAGAGCAGCTGGCAGAGATGGGTCTGATTGTCCGTCCATCCATTATCTCCAACGGCGTATCCATTGCAAGGTCTTTGGGGGGCTGGAGTGAATCCCAGCTGACATTGGGAAAGAGGAAAGGTACATCATGGAAAGGTCGCCTGTTCATCACAAGGCTGACACATAGAGACAAACAACCATTCATGCTCACATTCATGCCGAGGGGCAATTTTAGAATAACCAATTAACCTGCATGCCTTTGGACTTTCAGTGGAAGCTGGAGGGGAAACCCAGGGACATGGAGAATGTGAAAACTCCACATATAAAGGTGCAGCCTCGCCACATAACAGGGCCTAGCTGGTCAGCAGGTTAGAACCGTGAACTTTCTTGTTGTGAGCACCTGGCTACGGGTCTGAATTTTAAAAATATTTTCATGAAAACTTGACAGGGGCAGCATGCTTGATACACATAGGAATCTCTTAATAAATGGCTTTTCAGTTTAGGTTTATTCTTAATGCACCCCATATGTTGCTGGTAAAAAATGGGGAGCTTGTTCAAATAAGTAAAGATGTTTGGAGTGGTCCAGCAGCATGTGGTTTGGTTTTTAAATGAATTAAAAGGAAAGTCCACATTTGAATAGAATTCAGATGTGTTTCTGCTTTGATTTAGGGCATAAAACCCAGTATTAAAAAAAACCACACACTGTACAACAATGAAAATCATCTCATCTTTCTGCTACTGATAGGTGTTTTAAATCAAAGTGAGACCATATGAGAAACTGTCCTGGTCCATTCAAAGTCATAGTGTACCAAAAGCCAGCTGGAGTAAAGTTTTACACTGGATTTGCCTTTTTTAAGGCAGTTATGTGATTGTGAAAGTATGAGACAGGCCATTCCTATTCACTCTGGCCATCTGATCACTCCCTGCAACTCCAGTCAGCAGCAAGCCAAAAACAATCCCTGCCCAAATCAAATATTTAGTGTCCCAAAGACATTGTTGGAACGGAGACAAAGCAGAGGGGATCCTCCCAACGATGGGAAGATGTTCTATTATAAAATAAAATAAAATAAAAAATAACAAGCATTACGAATTCAAAGAAAACAGAGCCAGTACAATACATGTACACTAAGTAGCAGCCAGTAAGAGCCCTGGAAATATGTATTCCATAAATTAATAATAACAGTTCAAATGTCTGTCAAATGACTCATTTACATTTCTCTGAGAATCAATTAAATTCACCCTCTCTTCAGATCGCACAGCTTCATACACAGTGTACTGCCAGTCACTGTGGGCAAAAAAACTTCATAAAGTGATATCAGTTTTATTCAGGTTATCTTTTAATCCCAGTATAGTGAGAGTAGTGACTACATCATCCACGTCAAAAGCAGTTCAACTGTAAATTATCAACAAAGTCAACAATAGCAAATTATTATTTCACTCACAAACTTCACTGAGTTCTTCAGTTACAGTCATAAAAACAGCGCAACATTATCAAATGTAATGACATAACCCCTCAGCTGCATGAAGTCATAATGAAATTACAGAACGAAGGGGAAAAATACTGTATTTTAACTTTTTATTGGTATTGACTGTGTTAGCCAATGTCACATTACACAAGATGGAGGCTTGGCTTGACATTTATTTTCATTCATTTTTTACAGTTTACGAGAAATGATCTGATTTACTACTACTATTACACTATTATTTCTTTATTAAATGTATAATATTGGACTGTCTTTGTCTTTTGCCTGTTTTCTACTGTTTCATTATTCTATAAAGCACTTAGAATGGCGAGATTGTGCTCAGAATGTTTATTAAAACATTTGATTCTATTTCTACTTCATTAAATAAAATAAATAAATAAACTTTGCATGCATTTCTTATATAAAATACTTTCAATTGGCTCTTCCCTTTAAAAGGTACTATACAAATAAAAAGATACTACTAATATGGGTTCCTTTTTGACTGAGAGTTCAATCAAATGGAACTGTTCATACATCTACCTTCAAATGATCACATGTCTATGTTTAAATTTCTTACTACTATTCATAAAGAGATCATGATGATAAGTTAATAGTTAAAAGGTCCAGTGTGTAGGATTTACAAGCGGAAAAGTTGCATATTGCAAGCAACTGAATACCACTCGCCTCACCCTCACCTTCTAAGCATATAGGAGAACCTATGGTGGCCACGAAAAATGGAAGAGTAGTCATTCTGCGCTACTGTAGAAACACGGCAGTTCAACATGATGAACTAGATAAAGGCTAAAAGCTATTCCATTTCTCCTTTTAATGCATCGTGGCTGAAACACTGATTTACAGATCTGCTGAATATTATGGTACAGCAAAAAATAAATATACACTCAACATATAACAATATACTCCCTCACTGCATGAAACGGTAGCATCTTAATTGCCTGTAATACAATCTAACCAAATAGTGAGATCATTTGTTCTTTTCCTCAGTAATACTTGGTGACATTTGCACTGAGTGCAGCATGACATCTCTGACAGAGTATTGTTGGACTTGACAGCTACAGTGCAATCAACTAGGTCAATAGGAACTCCAAGACTGGAGTCACATTAATGGAAAGTGATGACGCTTCAGACTGCACATATCTCTGATGCACTGTTACGCTTCCTATTCCCCTTCCTCTCAGCTGTATTCACAACCCTAACACAGTGTAAATAAACAAAGTGGAGCACTTTAACGGAGACATGCATATGTATGAGATGTAAAATTATTTGATCCCTTTGAGCGTTTCCTTGTCAACTCTCAAAAGCAGCACAAGTGTTTTTTTTCTTCTTCTTTGTTTGTGCCTGTGTGTGTTCTCCACAACAAAAGTTTCCTTCCCTCTTGTCACAGGTGCCATCTCATTAGTGTTAAGATCACTAAGCTGACATTTATGTTGTACCGATTCACACAACGGCTCCTTTGCAGAGGAAGTCTGATATTGCAGCAAAGCAATGCAGTGTTTGTTCACAGATAGAAATCATCCTGTGTACAGTTTAGTGCTTGTGATTGGGGTTGTGGAGTGGCGAATAAAGTTTGTGTCTTGTGAGAACTGAAAAACATGTTTTCACATCCTAATATTAGAAGCCACCCAAAATTTAATTAAGCAAGAAGCCAAATATGATTTTAATTGTGATACACATACCTAATAATAGATGTCAGTCTCAATTCCTCTTTAAATATCAAAATAAAGTACAAAAGGAAACGTGTAGCGTTTATAAATTACAGTGCTCCTATTATGAATGTTTATTGTAAGTAAAAACATCTGTCAAATGTAATGTAACCTAAGTGCTTTCCTCTCTCTATAGCCAAACATTACTTAAACATTAAAATAACCAGATGACCTAATCTATAACAACACAGCATGGAGACATTAGTTGGTTGTACATAATTTACTGTCCATTTGAGAATTTATTATTTATGATTTAGGTGTATAATGATACCTTAGGTAGATGGTTTGAGATTCTAAGTTAACTTGAATTACTTTGGTTAAGAATCAAGAAACTTGGAGGGAAAATATTTACTGTTATTTATTTATTTGAGAATAATGATAACTTTTCTGTTTCTTGAAGGTTATCAACCTATTCTATTCTATTCAATTCCATCATTTAATCATGCCTACTTAAATCATCAAACCTAAACCCATCGTTAAGAAAATAAAAATGGAAGAATAAGAAGAATTGAGTTGTCCTTTGCATCCTTCAATGGTTGATCAAGCATTTTTTCAAGTTTGGGCAGAGTTGTGGTTACAAAAAACACACAGAACTTGACAGAAACCATTGGTTCATTCATAATACTTGATGAATGCTGTTCCAGAAGCAGTGTGTGCAGCCTAAATATTTCATTGAAAATCATACATTATTTTATTGGGTTTCTTGTTGAGGGTGCCTTGCAGAAACTTGCAGTAGTGTAATGTACAGCACAGTGTAATAATATAGCAGTCATTAAAGATCGTGACAATTAAAAGCACATAGGTTTGGGTGGATTAGAAGCTAGAAACTTATTCCTGCCTTTGAAAGACCTAAAACAATAACTAAGTAAAAGAAGCATATTTATTTTAATTTATTTTAAACAAATAAATCATTATTATTATTTTTTTTTTTACTGTATTTTATTATATTTTCTACAAGCGTCAATATCCGTGGATAGAAAATTAAGCCAAAGCAGAAATGCCAAAAACAACAGAAAAATAATTCCTCAAGCAGTCAGTTGAGGCTGGCTACAGAACATTTCAATCTCCATAATGTCCCCATGTTAAAAACTTCACAGCAGAAATCAACATGTTTACAGCCTGGTACAAAAAACATTTTGGTCTCTATAGCTAATTTCCCCGTTCATGACAACTGTACTGAGGGTAAATTTTTAGGGTGAATTTTTTACAACTCACCTGTTCACATTATATTAACACTTAGATTGACAGGTAGGTGCCGTTACAGATGGCTTCTTCGAGCACCCAGGCATCATTTTAACATCTTTGCCAATATTTAGATTAGCAGAAAAGGCTGTGCATTCAACATGGCGGCAGCCAGCACCACATATTTTGAGCTGTAAAACAGCCCTTCAGAAACCTGTGCTTTCTTTATACTGTCATTGATTTTTTTTATTGAAGTACTGAACACTTTGCTACAAAGCTGCCACTGATAATAAACAAAACACCCTGTAGTAATCCATCTGACAATAACTCCCTGTATAGTTAGAATGATTGAGTTTGTTGCACATTTAATAAGTGCGATTGTTTATAGCACTGTCCTCTGCAACCAACATGCTTACAGGTGATGAAATCAATGATAAAGATTCAAATAAAGTCTGCATGTGTTGTTTCTTAGGGTGTAATTATGAAAAGGATTTAAAGTCACTTGCAGTTTTTCATCAAGTGTCAACCTCGCTGGCTGGGAAATTAAGATTTTGAGCTTCAAATCCGTTCTTCTGAAACTTTGCTGTCCATTCTTTATACTGTTTATACTGTATTGTTTTTCATTCATCCTAACTACTAACTTCTTTCATCCGAACAGGCACAAAAGCGACTATTACTAACTGTATGTATGCCTATTTTGTGTGTTATATAATGCATATTGTTTGTTACATATGTTGTCTAAAAAATTATAATTCCTGACTATATCATAAAACAACCCCAAATACTTAGGCAGCCCTAAGACATGCAAATAAATTGTCTATTCTGAATCTTTAAAAACAACAATAAAGACAACACAGATGTCTGTTATGATGGCGGCCACTGTTACATCACTCAGCTGCTGGTTTCCTTCCACAGTCCAGGGGAATTGGAGACTATAAGAGTGTGGATTTTTGTCTGTCTGTACATGCCCTGTGATGAGTGGTGATCCTGCCTATCACCCATTGCCTGCTGGGATAGGATCCAGCCTTAGGTGTGAATACTATATGAATGGATGGATAGAGCAGCTGATAAGACACAGATTTGATTTCCTCCTTATAACAGCTATGTCCTTAAACAAAGCACTGCGCTCACACATAAGACACTTTACTCAAAGTGTCACTTGTTAGAAGAGGTTTTTTGTAATTTCTGACATGTTGACATGATTGAAAGTGTATTATAAAAATGTAGTTACAGTGAACGTTTCCTCATTTTCTGATGTGGTGACAAAAAATGGAAATAACTCTTGGTCCTGTCCTCAAAACATCGCTTCAATCTACAGGAACATATTGTATTTTATTAACAAATTGTAACTATAACTGTCTTATGAACCAATAGTTCATTCTCTCTAAAATTAAGTGAAGTCAAGAAAAAGCAGCATATATTTGAATCTATGAGTACCTAAGTGCTAACTTCATACTAGAAAAATGCAGATTCATCTCCCTACATGCAACAATAAGAGATACTTCTGCTGGATGCCTCAGCTGAGGTGCATCTTGCTTAGCCAGACGCTCCCATAATCTGGCATCAAGAGCCCCTATGTAGATACATAGCCCTCATGCGATAAGAGACCTCCAGCGACCCTATACAATAACTTTAAAGAAGAAGTTTTGGATAGAACTGCACATGCGCTTGCCCTGTAAACACAGACACCTGAGTGTGACGTTAAAATGTATGTGATAAGTAAGAAGAAGAGACTGCGTGGACCTCCTAAGCCTCTGGCGGGGACTCCTGACGGGACCGTGCACCCCGCTTTGAGCAGCCCTGCAGTCAGGCAGCCCATCTCGCGCACACACAGCAGCTCAGCCTCCTCCCGCCAGGCCCCGCCTCCCTCGGATGAAGCCGTGAGTTAAAGCAGAAAGCAGGGAGATGGTAGTAAACTGTGTCAAACTCTGAGGCAGAGGGGGGCTGTTTATCCACACTGCTGGGCTAAACTATCACGTCAACTGTCGTGTTTTTCCCCATGAAAATAACGGAAGAGTGTCCGGCCGGGAGAAGAACCACTTTGACATCCGCGTCCACCGGAGCGACTTTGAAAGTTGAAGCAAGTTTCCTTGGACGTTTTGTGGAGAGTGTGCACGGTGAGTCCGCTCCGGGGGCTGAAAGCCTCGACTCTTAGCATCTTAGCTTAGTTTCTAGAAGAGCACGGCTTCTCAAAAGACATGTCAGTGCACGCGCCGTCCTTGAATACCGTTA